>NC_052475.1:18731583-18788247 GCF_009730915.1 Dioscorea cayenensis subsp. rotundata | reverse complement strand
GAAGATAAAAACAAATGGTTGATGAAACTTTGGAGTTGTGACAAACCTTATAGTAGCTAATTAGAAAATGATAAGCTTGATAAAATGACTACGTGTGTGTAGCTTTAGTATATTTTAAACCATATACTATGTTTAAGGTGATATAATAATGATTTAAATTAGCTAGAGATGAGACTATCATTATAATTTTAAAGCATAGAACATTATATATATAGATTATCATTATAATTTTAGAAAGCATATATATATATATATATATATAAACAAATGTAGATATGTGTGGAAAGGTTTTCATTTCTCATCTCATGTTTTACAATACATAGATATATGTGCTTAAAGCAATATATCTAGTTTACTTAATCTTAATCTTATCTTTAATCTTCCATCTTCAGAGTTTTACTTTGATGGATATTTGTTCTCTACTATGATTGGAAGTAACCATATGTCTGCTGCTATGATTGCAGAGGTCCTTTTTACTCCAAACCCTAACCACTTTGCAATCATTGGTACGATATCTTACTTTCTCTTCCTCTTTACCACCCATCGCATTGTTCATTAACAAATTGATTTTCTATGCTCAGATGATCTTTCAATGTTAATTTCATCACCCAAATATATATATATATATATATATAAAGCTTTTGATTTGATGGACATTTGTTACTGTGTTATGGTTGGAAGAGAAATGTCTTGTTATGATTGAAGAGAGCTTTCTAAACCCTAGCCCTGTACATAATCAGCAGTATTTGGATCTCTCACCTTCTCTTTTCTCTCTCATCCTTCTTTTCTTTGATGACGTCAACTTTTCCGCCACCATGAGGGTTAAATTTTGCTAGTTTGCTTCAAGTTTAGATTCTCTTAGTTTAATTCTTATTTTTTTTGTAGAATGTTTTCTTCTTAATTACAAAACATTTAAAAAGATGTGGATGACAGAGGTAGAATATGTGAGGGAGATAATATTATGATAGTAGAAATATATATTATATAGTTTTGAGATTTAGAGTTTAGATACCTCTTAGTTTGATTTCTACTATCTCTTGAGAGAAAGTCCTCTATTTTAAATAAAGCTGAATTGTCTTTGTTTTGTGAATAATTGTTATGTGATTGTTAGGCTATAGGGTTAACTTTTTACTAGCTGAGTTCGGTAATAACTTTCGATGGGATTTGTTTTCCCCTATTTAAAAATGTTCAATTATATCTTTTTGTTTATATGCTTTGAGATGAAAGTGATGATCGAGTGCATTTCCGAGGGTAAAAGCAGTCGAGCAATTTGGCTCAGGCAAGGTGAGGGCCTCATCTTAATTTGAAACCACTATAGTTTTAAAAATCTTAATTATCAAGATGTTTATAATAACTCGGAGTCCATAACAACTTACGAATTTAATTTGAGGCCTCATCATTAACTTTTAAACTTTTTAAAAATTTTACAAAGTCCTATCTTTTTGTAATCTAATAAGCTTTGTTGTATAATTAATTAATATTTAAATATTTAATATTTCACCTATTTCAAATCTTTCATCCACTCGTGTAAAATAAAAACTAATAAATACTTTAATGTATAACTACGTCTCTAGCTGCTCTACCTTAAACAAATCTAATTCCATAACACTTCAGTAGCATAGTAATGCTCTATACTTAACTCACCAATCTATTGTCCTTCAAAAATATAAAAGAAATGAAAAATTATAGGCATGAGTGACTACTTGAGTCAAATTTACTAATTTCTATTATAAAATCGAGATTCTAATTTTTATACCGTTAAAAGTATCTTTGCTAATTGCTGGCCCATTGGAGGTTCTTGTTTGCGATACTCATCACTCGCTAACTAACAAGTGACAACCGATAGGCGACAAGGAGGTCCAGACATATCTTTCATTGTGAGAATTGTGGATGTTTCATCAACTCCAATAAAGGATAGAAGAACGTGGTTTAAGAGTTGATTAGCAAGTGACATGATGCTAGTGGAAAATAGTCTTTTCGAGATGTACAATGTGGATGGAAAATAAAAATATGAGGTCTTGATATTAACAACTTAAGAGGATAAGGGTATGATAACTGATCAAATATGAAGGGAAAACACCAAGGAGTGCAAAAGAGAATTTTGGATATAAATCCCTAGGTCATTTATACACCATGTGGTTGTCATAATCTAAATTTGGTGCTATAGCAGTATGGCTAGTTCTTGCACTAAAAGCTATCATCATTTTGGAGTAATACAGCGTATTTATTCATTATTGGCTATTCCACAAAAGATGGAAAATTTTGCAAAAGATACTTTGCAAAGATTTAACTTTTAAAGCCATTATCATCAATAATATGTTGGGAGAAAGTCGTATTGAAAGTGTTAAAAGCTATAGGGTTTCAAACTCCACAAATAGAGATGCTTTATTAGAAATTAGTAGAGACATTGAAGAATCGTTCGAATTGATTATTTCTTATATATAGTGGACAATGATATTCTACTTTCACTTCAAAAGTAGATTTGAACAATTCAAATTATATGATGATACTTTTGGCTCTATTTAGTAGTAAGAAATTGAAATCATTAGATAATGAGACTTTAAAGTGTTCCAGTAACCTTAGATATGTTACTTCAAAAGGCATAATAGCTACTCTGATATCGATGGTTTTAGATTTATGGATTAGAAAAGTATTAAGAGAAATCATGCAAGTAGAAGATAATACTCCTATAATTGACATTCTTAATCAAATAAAAACTAATTCTTTTCCAAATCGTATATTGCTTATAGAATAATGTTAACAACTCTATATATCATGCTTGATATTGGAAGAAGTTTTTCAAAATTGAAATTAAATGAAAATTTTATCTAAGATAAGATGACAATGTCTCCAAGAAGAGAATTAAATGGATTTGTCTCTGTATCAATTGAAAACAAATGCTAGAAGAAATTGATTATAAAAACTTAATTAATAATTTTGCATCTCAAAGAGCAATAAAAATAAATCTCCAAATAAAATTTTGGGGTGAGAAATTCTTTCTTTTATAGAGGCTGACATATTAATCTTATGTTTTGGTGTTGTTGGATTTCTCTTAATTTGACACTTTCATAAAATCGAAACTCTGTTTGATCTCTTAATTTGATTATGTTGGAGTTTATTTGAATAGAATAGATATCTCTATAGCATGAGATTCAATCTTGACTATTTGGCATACTTTGATTTGCTTTTCTTTGCTTTAAATCTTTGTTGGCTACTTGTATATGGTTTTTGTAGTAGGTCAGATGTAACCTGCAAAACCCACGACTTTCAAACTCTAATTGTTTGATGGACTATAAATTGTTATAGAACTTTGCTGAGGGACGTACAAACTTGGAGATAGGGAAGTTGATCTCAATCTCCTCAATCACAGTACTCTATACACTTTATTAGTAAACTACATCTTGTGCAAGATTTTAAATATGAGTGGAATTTGGTTTGTACTCGTGAATAACTTTTATATTATTATTATATTTACTTGGGAGTATGTCTGAAAAGTTCTTTTCTAGACTACCGGCTAAAATGAAGCCTTTGCAAGTGCTTGGAAGCTCAAGGATGTATCTCCCAAAGGAGTTTTTGATCAACTTGTATTTTGTGAGATTATTTAGCCTCGATGATCCTTTTTCAACATGAAAGAAATGGATGTGCTTTTGAATATGGGTCAAAGATAATATCAAGTCAAACTAAACACAGTTACTGGAATTTATGTAAACAAGGATTTTCTTTTTGAACTTTTGAACCAGCTTTACTTTTATAAATCTTGTTATTTGTTTTTGTTGTTTGTTTTGTGTGTACATCATTTTGTTGTTTTGTTTTCTATTATGACTTTTAATAATCTTATTTAATTAATTAAGGCCCGTGTCTTGTTTGGAGCTTTTAGGCCTTTATATATAAGCTTTGGTAGCCATTTCTCGAAAGTAGTGTACAATATCTCATGACGGAGATAATATTATTATTGTGGTGTAATAAATACCATATAGTAGCCCTAGATGTGGAATCTCTCAGCTTGAGTCAGCATCATGTGATGAGGTCCCCCTATTTTTAAATCATTTGCATCAGTATCTCTCTCTCGCGTGTGGCATTAATTCTTTAGGGAGGAATTAGGGCTTAGGCTTAGATTCTCTTAGTTTAATTCTTATCTGTTGATAGGATGTTTTCTTCTTAATTAAAAACGTTTAAAAAGATATGGATGATGGAGGTAGAATATATGAGAAAGATAATATTATGATAGTGAAATATATATTATATAATTTTAAGCTTAGGTTTAGATACTCTTAATTTGATTTTTATCTCTTGTAAAGGTCTATCTTAAATCATTTTGAGTTGTGTTTTGTTTATAGGGCTAACGATATTATTGTATTGAACTATATATTATATAGGTTTATGAGATCAAAAGACATGTTAAAAGATAGAGAAGACATTAGTTGTAGCAGGTTTAAATATGCTTTCGTCAGACATATCTTTACTTTGAGCTATTATTCATGTTTGTTTTATTGGTATTATTTCTCTGGTATATTGTATTCATGTTAGCTTTTATTTATATAGATATTTGTACTTGGTAATGATAAAGATTATAGTAGTCAGTAAATCATACGAAATGGTGTTTGGCAAAATGAGCGAGCATGGGTTTGATTATAATTTTGTATATTTTCATATTCATCTCATCTACTATGTTTAAGGTGTTGATCATTGCGCCATTTTTTTTTTTGGGAAATCTACATGCATACATACATGCATACATGCATGCATGCATGCATAATTATATTAATGACTTGAATATTTGTGGCATGTGTATGTATATATATGTATATATGTTAGTACTTGTCATCCTAGTACTTATGATTGGTTAACTTAATTATTAGTTGTGATTAACATTTAATAGAAATCATATATAGTACTCTTTTGATAAGAGATCAATCAGGTATCTTTGAAAATGCTTTCTTTTGTGATAAATTGATTTTACTTTTATTTTTCCATGTGAATTTATTATTCTGAGGTCTTCATCACTTTTGGATAAATCTGATTATAATTGTTGAATTTGCTAGAAATCGGCGTACAATTGTGGCGGACTATGGTGTATATAATTTTTGATCTTGCAAATCTTCTGGCTACCCTTGACATGAGAGTGTACGTACTTTATACGAGTGCACAAATATTTAACCTTCATTGCTTAAAAAGTATGTGTAAGTCAGTATTATAACAAGGTGAGAATTTTAGATTTGATTTGATTCCTTACATTTTCTACTAAAGATTGGAAGATTGTTTATGTATACTTTTGATATTTATGTATGTATACATGAAATTTTCGTCTTTTATACTATTATTACAAGCGGAAAGGTTTGGACATTGAGCTTTGATTAACTTATATGAGATATGTGTGTGACCTTTTTCTATCTTTCTACAAATGATCATCTTTTTCACAAAAACATAATTTGAGTATGTATATTTTATGTAATTGCCTTTTTATGTTGGGAATTTGGTTAAGTTGGAGTATCTATACTTGACGCGGTTGAGACGTGTTGGCATTTTCAGATTCTTCCCATAAGGTTTGAAATATTGTCAAAATTTGTTTATGTATTTTGTTATATTACTATCTTTAAGAACACTAAATAATTTTCTCCGAGGCATTTGTGGTTATTTGTTTTGAATATTGTTGTTGTTGTTGTTGTTGTCATGGTTGGTTATTTGTTGTTGTTGTTGTTAAGTTGTCGTTATTATTATGATATATGACATATTATTTTTACAAATTTTCATGATATAATAAATGTCTGCTGGAATTTCCTCAGATATTTAATTATATTCTCTACTATTTTCATATTGGAGGATTTAATTTGTTAGTATTATCTTTACATATGCAGATTTTGTTAAGATTAGTCTTTTATGTATTTCGTGTAGTTTTATGAGCTGGCGGAATATACACAACAACACATTGGTAATGCTGAGTGCATATTGGCGTATATAAATAATTTTACTATATCTAAAAATATCTAATATTTTACTATATAATGAAATATGGTGGGGAAGGAAAAGCGCTATGATTATGTTGAGATCTTTGAGAGTGAGAGATCGTGATGGAGCAGCGCGAGTAGTGGCAATCAAAGAGGAAGGTTTGATACCAATTGTGGAGTGGAAGTATGGTGGTGATTGTATGGGTAGAAGAGGTTGTCACATGAGCATGTTGCTTTCGCAGATTGTTGGAAGGATTGAAAGCTTATCCAACAATGTGTAAGATGTTAGTGAAGGTGTTGTAGCGAGGATGATGTCACAGGTGAGCAATCGTGCTAAAGGATTCTTAATGGAGATGAGATAAGACTGCTCCATTCGCGTTGTCCAATGGTATTCATTATTAGGGCGGAACCCGATTGGGAGTTTGAATGTTTCTGTAGCTTATTCATGTCTGGCGAGCTTTCGTTCCCGCATGTTGAAAGTAGCTGGTGCTATTTGGGCTTTGAGTGGTTTGGTTATATTTTTCCAATCTTGGAGTGGTTTTGATTATATTTTTCCTCTTTCATAATTAAAAGTATCTAATAAACATCGATTATATTATATGGTTATATATTAGTATAAGTTGATTGCATATATTGTTTTATATTCCTTGATAATAGATAAATTTATTATGTATTTGACATAATTTGGATTGTATTATATATATATCTATCTCTGCTCTACTTTTGCTGAAAGTTGCATGCGTCTAAAGCCCAAATAATTATTTCATTATCCGGAAATATTATGCATGTTTCAGATATATATTTGTAAGGTTGAGCTATAATTCGACAGAGAGGACGCGTATAGTGATGGTATGAGAGATAGACGATGAAGATGAAGATGGAAGATGATAGGAGAGAGAGAGAGAGAGAGAGAGAGAGAGAGAGAGAGATAATTACATAAACAATGGTGAAAGAATCATTCCAATGTTGTGTTTAATGTGCTATCTGCTATGTCATCATTATTTCTCTCTCTTTTTCTTCTTTTCTTCTCTCTTCTTTCTCCTCTCTAACACTCTATGTTCTTCTAGTTTTTATGGATCTATTATATATATATATATATATATATTTCTATTCAAACTTTAGTACATATATAGTTCATATAAAAAATATTCAAATTTGTTATACTTATGGTTTAAGTGCTACAGTAACAATGGTGTAATCATCTTTTGTATTTCTTTTATCTCCTTTTTTAGGCTGTGTTTTTTTTTAAGTATTAACAAAATTATTTATATTGTTATTGCTTGGATTTATGCAGATAATAATGTGGATCAATGCTTCTCAGATGTCTCTATCTAGCACCGTGGCCACTTCCTTCTTTTGAAGCCATTTCATACAAGGATGTGGATTTAGCCTTTTTTTTTAATTTATTTATTTTCCTTTTGCTTTTGTGTGGATGTTTACATGAAGTGTATTGTCTTTTGTGATTGTAATATCTTTTGTTTGGTTTTTTCTCTGTTTAAGGTTTTTATTTTTTTGAGTGTTTCTCTTATTATTAGTTTATGTTGTACTTTCTTTTATTTAATAAATTGGTTGTTTCTCTACTTTTAATGAAAGGATTGCATCATATATTTATCTCTTATGGTTTTATGTTTTTTGGTAATTAATCACTGCATGCATTAAATATAGTAATTAATCTAAATTTATTATTATTATTATTTTTTGAAAACATTTGTTTGTTCATCACCTTAATTTGAACTTAACATTATAATCATGATGATTTGTTAGCTTTCATGAAATGTTTTCATGATGGCTTATAAATAAATTAGGTGGGGATCAAGGAATTGTAGGTAGGGGAATTTATTCGATAATCGTATATTATATTCATACGTAATTTATTAAATGTTAATAGATGTCATAATAAATATTTTCAACATTTTTTGAGAATTTATGAGTTTTTTAACCATATGTATTACAATGTCTAAAACAAATTGATAATTTTTAGAAAAGACCAATAAAAACTATAAAAACATATATAGATAGATAGATAAGTAGATAGATAGATAGACATATAGAGAGGGAGTGAGTGTATGTAGTAAAAGATTATGATAACATATATATTTTCTTAAGTAATGTGTTAAATGTTAATAAATAAAATAATGATTATTTTCATATGTTTTGTTAAAATTTATTATTTTAAAACCTGGGTATTAATTTGTTAAAAAACAATAAAGTAGCATGTGAAGCAGAGGTAAGATAGAGATTTTTGCAATGTGATAGTAGATGGTATACATAGAGAGAGATGGAGAGAGAGAGAGAGAGAGAGAGTGCTTGAGTGAGTGGCAAATGCTTATGATATATCTCTAAAACATATATTTTTCCCAAAAACATATATCTAAATAATTTCATGTATTCAATGTATATATATGAAATTAAGCTAGCACTTGCACATGCATGAGAATCAATAGACATGCTTGCATGCATGCATGCAAAAGGAGATGTATACTTTATGTACGTATGTATATACATATATCTATGTATACCTACAGCATGCAGTGTATATATATCAATGTATACCTACATGCATATATATACATGCATATATCTATGTATACTACATAGAGATGGAGAAAGAGATGTATACTACATGCATATATCTATGTATACCCTACAACATGTAGTGTATATATATGCATGTATATTTTAAAATGTAGGGAAAAAGGGAAATATATGGACTAAATAAAGAAATATGCTCTAAGGCATTGGTAATGGCGCAAAGTAGTCTGTCCCCTCGTAGATTGCATGATGAACAAGGAGGTGATTTTAGAGTTATCATCATAGCATAGCTTTCATATATATTTCTTTAATTTCATCCGCACTGACATGGGAAAACAAAGACCAAGGTAGAGGACCTAGCTGATCTATTGACTATTTCATCATCATTATGATATTAAGAGACTTCTAAACTTGTTTTTGGGATTGACATTTGTCCATCTTTTATAGGATAATAATTTTTTTTTTCAACTCTAGCTATCCTTCACTCCAACTAATAATCATGCTCTTAACCATATCCACCACTTTCTCTATTTCGTCTTTTTCTCCATCTCATCATTGTCCTTTGATAGAGGAATTGGGTGAGTAGATGAGGTCTTGATGGAAGGCAAGGTATTTCATGGTAACACTACATCATAAGGCTTTTTATTCTATCAAGTTTGACACCGACCTTGCAATTTTCCTTTACCTGTAGTGCTGCGACCTCCACCGCAACAAGATTAAGTATCATCAACATCATCTGTAACACTACAGCAAGACGGATCATCATCACTATCATTATCATCATCATCATTATTATTTCTAACACCATCAGAAAGATTAAGCAGCAATACCTCCGTTGCAATAAGCTTTCTTTTCATCATATAAGTTTTCATCTTTTGTTATATGTATATTCTTGTACTTCTTACATAAGTTTTTTGCTTTGCTTATTTTTTATTTGTTTTGATTATGTGATTATTATGTTTTTGTTTGGCTTAGCATGACAGATCATTATTGCAGTGATTTTTTGGGAAAATTCCTCAAGATATGGTTGAAAAGATTTTTAGATGTGTAGTTTCAACATCTTTTAAATCCCTTCATGATCTTAAACTTTTGCATCGATGGTAATTTCATTCATTTGTATAATGCAAACAAAAATTATTTATTTCAATAATAATGTAAATTTTTTTTCTAGTTGCAAGGGTTTTTATGAAGCATCCAAAAGGCGGAGAGTTGGCCAAATGATGTGGATAGATAATTTATGGTATATTAGCATGGAAGAATATATTACTTTTCTTCGAAATTGTGCATCAAATGAAAATCTAAAAACTTGTTTGAAACTTGGCATGGTGAAAATTTATGATTACAATATTTATTAATGTTAGATAAATTATAGTATTACTATCAGGAACTAATTTTTAACATTGGTTTGCAGGTAAAAGGTATAAAGTTGAAAATGGATTTAGGTATTCAATATTTACATAGTGTAGCTTGTAAAGGTTATTTGCCTGCAGGATATGCAACAGGGATTACTTTGTATAAAGATCATATGAGACATAATTCTAGTATGACAATGTTGAATTTAGTTTCTTATGGGAAAATAGATAATGTTTTAGAAGCAATAGAGAGCAAAAGATCAGATAATCCTATAATAAACAGTTGCCGATATGTTGTAGCAGCATTTCTTTGAGAGATAGTATGGAGTATAAAAGACAAATGGATGGAAAAGGAGGTATGGGAGTGTGGTAAAGAGTTTTGTGGTCGGAATGTCAATGATATTATTTACAATGGATGGTTTGGTGAAGATGGATTAGTGAGAGAGTTTTGCTGTCCAGTTTGTAGATGGAAATATGAATTTAATTTGCTTTCAGAACTTATGTAATATTTGTATTGTTTAGGTTTTTTTTGTTTTAGTTTTCTATGTTTGTAATCTTGTATTGTAGATGTACTTTTTTAAATGAATGTAATATGTAATATATTTTTGAAGTAGAAATTGGTTGAAGTTTTAATTAATGTAACAAAGAAAAATCAATATATAGATGTGTATATACTGAGCTGATGTTCTTCAAGTAGAGATGAGATAATGCAATAGTAAATGATAGGTGCTGGATAAATCCCTACGTGGAATCAGCAGAGCGGATAAACATAATAAATGAATCCATCTATATGTAAAAGGTAATATATTATACTACTATTGTAAGGTTGATGAATATCTTTTTATGGTAGAAATGCATTTGATATTTTTTTTTAATAGATATTATAGTATACAATCACTAATTGTTACATTATTGTGCTTACATTTTTCCCATATGAATTTCTTAATTGATTAAATTATATATATTAATTGAGTAAATATGAAAGCATATGATAGCTAATAATCCATTTGAGAATTAATGCAACTTGTGCTTACACACACACACACACACACAGATATATATATATATATATATTATAAGTCTTTGATCACTTTCACAAAGGCCTTGATGATTAAACTACATTCATCTTCTAACAAAAAATAAATAAATAAAAATCCTATTTCATTCAAAACAAAACTCATCTCAGCTATCTTATTCTTCTCAATAACATAGCTTTGATTCTGCAATACAACATTGCAAGTGATGGATATCATGATTGTTATAGTATCAAAGATGAAGGAAATGCATTTGATTGGCCAAAACTCTGGAAAATGGTGGTAATACTGATCCAATCATCGTCATGATCACTAATATCAAAGTTATACTCAAAACAATATTCCTTCTCCTCCTCCAAAGGAGGAGGTGGCTGAGGTGGTAGTGGAGAAGGTGGCGGAGGTGGTATTGGAGGAGATGGAGAAGGCATAGTAGGAAACATATAAGAAAAATTAGTTTGAGCTCTATCAATACCACTAAAGGTGATTGATGACATGTTATAAGCCAATGCTGCTTCCTCCGGTGTATCAAGTGTGCCTAACCAATGTCTCTTCTTAGTATAAGGGTTTGTAATCTCTGTTGTATAACATCCCGATGGTCTTCTTCGTGCTCCTAAGTACCCCGTTGATCCTTTAGATCATCTTCTCTGGTGACGGGATAGCTTGATGCATTGTAAGTCCGGTATGTCCATAGATATGGTAATTGTTGCAAGATTGTTCAGTATCTTATTTCTCTATATATAGTTCCATGCAATTATATATGTATATATATAGTTTAGAAAAATAGTTGAATTAGGGTTTTCTAGAGTAAAGGTGGTGTTGCTGGGTTGCCATACAATGGCGACTATGGACATCCTTAGATTTGAAATCTATGGTCGTCCTTAGATTAGGAATCCTCATATATATATATATACACCATTTATATATATATTATTATTATATATAAATCTTAAACTTGTAGTTTATATATGAATTCTCCTTTACTTTCATTAAGAGTATGGCATTAATACTATATTTTAGTCATATAATTGATATTGATGATTTAACGCTTAAATTATAAATTTCTAACAAAAAACACAAATTAGAAATCAAACCCATTAATCCAATACTCCTCTCTCCATATACCAAATCAATGTTCTTTAACACCTGAAAATGATAACATTTACTAATATATTTCAATGGTTTAAATAATATTCTTATGTTTCAAGAAGAAGAATTGAGAAAGGGAAAGGAAAAAAGAAAGATTTCAAGATCAATGATAATAAATAAATAGACAGGAATCAAACCAATTCTTTGCCAAGATTAATAGCAGCATCTTGGTAAATTCTTTTCTTTCCTGCAGTACTACCACAAAAAACATAAATTCTTTTGAATTTGGAAACATCGCTTCCCTTTTCTTTCTCCATTTGCTTTTTCTGTTTTCTTTGGTTAGGTTGAAACATTGGAAATTTGAATGGATATCATAAGTCAACTGTGGAGGATATGGTTTAGCTTTATAGAGAATAAATCAATACTTGTGTGTTATCAAAGCCTTTATTTTGTCTTAGACTGTGAGTTCTTGCAATAATTGAACAACATAAACTTGTAGGAATGTCAAACTTTGTGAAATACTTAGGAGGGGAAAAACAAAATGATTAATAGTGGAATATTGGAAAACATTGTAGCAGTTAATTAAAAAATATTGAGCCTGATCAAATGAACATGTGGTTTTTATGCTTTAGTATTTTTTAATATTTAAGGCATATACTATGTTTCAGGTAATAGTGATTATAATCAAGCAAAGATAGAATATAATTAGAATTTTAGAAAGACATAGGAGATTATATATATATATATATATATAATTTTATTATGAAATGGTTTGAATAATTTAATATATCATTTTATGCTATGTTAAACTGGCATTAATTACTTAGGGAGCAGATAGGCTTGAGAGTCAGATTTTGTTAGTTTAATTCGTATCTCTTGATATGATTTCCCCGTATTTAGAAATGGTTAAATCACATCATTTTGTTTAGATGTGGACGAAAGCGGTAGAATATCTAATTGACATAATTATATTATTATTATAGTGCAATATATATTATACAGTTTTAGGGCTAGGTTTTAAATCCCTTAGCTTGATTCGTATCTATTGATAGGATGGTTTTTGTATCTCTTGATAGTGATGTGAATATAATTTTTTTTCTTATTTCAAATGTTTCGATCATATCTTTCTTTTTTTTTTTAGATCCGAACGAAAGCGGTAGAATATATGACTGATATAATATTATTATTATGGTGGAATTTATATTATATAGTTTTAGGCCTGTTTAAAATCCCTTAACTTGATTCGTATATCTTGATAGGATGGTTTTTTTTTCATATTTTAAATCATTTGTATCATATATTTTGTTCAAAGCGGATGAAAGAGGTAAAATATATGAGTGAGATAATACTATTATAGTGTAATATATATCATTTAGTTTTAGGCGTAAAATATAAGAGTGAGATAATATTATTATATTGAAATATATATTATATAATTTTAGGCCTAGGTTTAGATATTCTTAGCTTGATTTGTATCTATTGACAGTGACATGAATAAATGAAGAGAGAGTGCTAGAAGTACTATATTATCACAGTGTCCTATATGTTTTTTATGAGGTAAAAATTAAATGATGATAGATAAAGTAGATATGATTTGTATCAGTGTAAAAACAAAAATAGAGTTGGGGTTCTTTCCCAGCTTTTAAGATTATGTAACATTTTTGAAAAGGATGGATCTTCTTCAAAGATCTTTTATGATTTACTACTTAAATTATTGATTGGGTGTTGTTATGTTAATATTAATATGTTATTATTCTTGATATTCTTATTGTTTTATAATTTTTTTTTTGCTTGATAGATTAATTTATTTCATTTATTATTTGCAGAATAATTTGGATTATTGTGGTCTTCATACTTTTGTTATATATATATATATATATATATACATACACATACAACCATGGATATTTTAATCTTTTTTCCTTCTTATGTTTATACAACGATACACACAAATATATATCTTCACTTATTATTATTCTTATATATATAATATGCTTTGATCAAAGAGATGAATGTATGAAATATTATGCATTGATCTAAGAGATGAATGAATGAAATATTATGCATTTTTATTTTGATATGGTTTCTAAGGTTGGCACAATGCATAGAGAGGGGATGCATAGTGATGGTATGATGAAGATGACGATAGAGAAGATGACAGAAGAGAGAGGGCATGGTTAATCAATAATGGTGAAAGAATTATTCCTTGTTGCTTAATTGTGCTCTCTGCTCTATCCGTCATCATTATTATATCTCTTTCTGCGTGTGTCTCTCTCTCTATGACATTCTATTTTCTTTTATTTTTAAGGTTTCATTCTCTATACATTTCTATTAATAATGTGGCATATAGTTCATACAAAGATATTCAAAGATAATATTGTTATATTTATGATTTAAGTGCTAAGGTAAGAATGATGTAATCCTTTTTATATCTCTTTTTATATAAGAAAGTGATTTTGTTTTGGAAGCATTGATAAATGTATTTATATTGTTATTATTTGGATTTGTGCAAATAGTAACCTAAGTCAATGTTGCATCTAGAACCTTAGACTGCTTCTTTCTTTTAATGTTGTTTCCTACCAGGAGGTGGATTTGGCTAATGCAATTTTTTATTTGGTTTTCCTTTTGCTTTTATGTGAATGTTTATGTGAAGTGTATTGTCTTTTGTGGTGGCAATCTCTTTTGTTTGGTCTTTATCTTTGTTTTAGTTTTTCTCTTTTGAGTGTTTTTCTTACTATTAACTTATGTTGTATTTTTTTATTTAATAAATTGGTTGTTATCTACTTTTATAAAATATATATCTATATATAGATATATTTGTATATTTTATTTTTAATTTATTTAAATAAATTAGGTATTTTAGATTTGATTAAGATGACTTTTTACAAATGGAAGTGATAATTTTTTTTAAAAAAAAGTAGTAAATGTTGTTAAATCAGTAGGTTGTAATAGTGATGATTTTTATTTAAACTTTATCAAAGGATTGCGACATATCTTTATCTTTTATATTTGGTAATTAATCAATGAATGCATCAAGAATAGCAATAAATCTCAAACTCACTTCACTATATCTTATTCTTTTCAAGAACACAGCTTTGATTCTGTAATACAACATTGCAAGTAATGAACAACATGTTTATTATAGTATCAAAGATGAAAGAGATTCATTAGATTGGCAAAAATTTTGCAAGATGGTGGTAATATTGATTAAATCATCGTTATCACCGTTGACTAAATGATCATGATCATCACTAATCTCCAAATTATACTTATAACAATATTCCTTCTCCTCCATCAAAGGAGGAGGTGGCGGAGGCAGTGGTGGAGGAGGTGGAGAAGCCATAGTTGAAAACATGTAGGAAAAATTAGTCTTAGCTCTATCGATACCACTAAAGGTGATTGACGACATGTCATAAGCCAATGCTACTTCTTTTAGTGTATCAAATGTTCCCTAACCAATTATCTCATTTTTAGTATAAGGATTTCTAATCTCTGCGGCATAACGTCCTCATGGTCTCTTTCGTGCTCCTAAGTACTCCAGTCGATGCTTTAGATTGTCCTTTTCTGGTGATGCGGAAGGATGCTGCATTGTAAGTCAGTCATGTCTAAATGTCTATACATGTGCAATGTTAATTGTTGCAAGATTATTCAGTATTCTCTCTCTATATATAGTTATATGCAATCATGTATATATAGTTTGGAGAAATAATTAAATTAGGGTTTTATAGAGTAATGTAGGTGTTGTTGTGCTAGCATACAGCGGTGATTATAGACTCTCCTATCTTTGAAATTTAGGGGCGTCCTTAGATTACAAATCCTTACACACACACACACACACATATAAAAATGTTAAATTTGTAGTTTATATATGACTTCTATTTTACTTTCATTAAGAGAGTGTCATTAATATAATATATTTTACATATATAATTGATATTGATTCTTTAATGATGAAATTTTAATTTTTTTAACATAAAACACAAATTAACTACATTTTATATAGCACATATATAAAGTTATTATTAGATGACTCTTCTTCAATGGGTCTGTTGATCTGTATCTTGCAAATTTCTTTTGTATGATCACAATTATGACAGAATCTTGTGTCAGAGATATCAGTGATATTATTGTTGGATATTCTCAAAAGAAGAGCAGATATGTTTTCGTTGTATCTAGATATTATTTAATTAGATATATGATATCATTGACGTATTTGTCACCTTCATGGCAGAATCTGGTTTCAGAAATATCAGTAGATATTGTTATTGGATATTCTCAAAAGAAGAGCAGATATGTTTTCATTGTATCTGGATATTATTCAATTAGATATATGATATCATTGACGTATTAGTCACCTTGCAATTTTGGAATGGTTTTTAAATTAAAGATTCAAATTAAATTATATTTTGTTAAAAAAATATTTAATTAATTTTATTATCAAATAAGATCGTTGTTTGGAGATATAATAATTACTTCATGATGTAGGGATGTAAAAGAATAAATTGTTGTTTTTCTTTGGAGGTATTTAATTTTATGATGATTATAAAATCATTAAACATCCACATATGAGCTATAAATTATGTATTTTTAAATTAAATATGAGATTATTTAGTTTATTTATGTTCTAGTGTGGAAGTGGATGAAAGATCAAACATAATATTACCTATGTAAATGAAGGAAAATATAGATAGCAGTTATAATATAGCCAAACATAGTATGCCATAATTCTTTAACCTTCATCCTATTGAAGGATAAAATAACATTAGTCATTATTTCAAGTTTATAATAGTTTTTATAGTATTATTATAATAGATATTACCTAGTTCACTGCATTTCATCTCATATTTTTTATCATAAGCAAATATCTATGCTTGTACGTCATTTTTGTGTATTTTCTTAGGTTTATTCCTTTGTTTCTTTGCTATTGTGGCTTTAATGCATAGATTTGAAGAGCTTTTAATCTTTGATGATGACTCTAGTAGTTCATTTACTTTACGCTTGCTGCTTGCTTCATCAATTTTGACATGGATTGCTCAGTTGGTTTGTCTATTGCTAGTTGTATAGCCTTTTCCCCCTTGGAGCTATCTCCATGTAAAGTAATAGGCTTTGCATTGTAAATTCTGTAGGTGAGCACATCATCTTTAATTGCTTGTTGTGAGAGACCAACAGTTAAACTAAACTTCTTATCTATCATGCTATGAATTTGTTCAGGCACTTTTGTTTTTGAGATCTCTTCTATTGCGCATAGCAAATCAAGTTTTATGTTTGCCATTGATTCTGCATGTTTATCAAATGCAGTTATTTCCATATCTCTAGTTTCATCCCTCACAATCATAGATAGCCTCATCCTGAAGCATGATTATTTTGTATAAATAATTATTAAAATTATGCTAAATAAGTTAGATTTAATATGGAATTGTTGATTATACTTACACTACTCTGGGAGTTGTAGGGTCATGCTTGTAGCAAGAATAGCTATATTCTGATTCAGTAAGCAGTTTGTTACAAACATTGCAAGAGTTGTAAAACTAGCCATTAGATGTGTTGATCTGCTCAACCCATACATCACATTTGAACATAGTTGCCTATACATTTTTTTTAAACAATTAGTAAGTGTTGTTCTTTAGCAATAAGTGTATATTTATATAATTTAGTTAACAGAATTTGTAATCATTGTTCTATAAAAAAATAGAGAATTAAACTTCAAGATATGGGTTTTTTTTACTTACACCAATTTTCGATGGGTCAAATTTCAGCAATTGATCGATTGTTGCATACTCAACTTGTGAGATTTTTGTTGCAAAGTGGCTTCTTGGTCTTGTATAGATAGTAGCTGCATCTGTTGATTTTCAAGTCTTTGCCTATTTTATTTCATAAATAAATGGTAATTTGTGAGTTTAGAAATCAAATTGAGATTTTTTTTTTCCAAATTATTAAGTGTTAGACTTATTGTTCTCTGATAATTTGTTTTTCTGGTATATCTAGATTTACATAGATTCGGGTTGCCAAAGTAGAAGCCAAATATATAGTTCCTGTTAAATAATTTGAAATGCTAGTAATTGTTGATTGTTTATTTATGTATATTAATATTTTTTTATTATAATATTTTGTACTAACCTTGGAATGTTCGAACAACAGTACTAACAATGATAAGTATAGGTCTTGACTTCATTTGTAACAGTTCATGATCATTTAGTTGAGGAAAGCAAGATTCCCATATAGTTATCCTAAGTTCATCACCGCTAAATTTGGAGGAGGTAAGAACTATATGTCAAATGTACAAATTATAATCAAATATGGTTTGTTGTTGCTTACCTTCGCTCTTTGATGAAAACATCTCATTTCTGAACAATTTTTGTAAACTTTGTTAATTGAATAGCAGTAATTGGTCTTATAGAGATCAAAGTACCAATTGCATCTGTATTGTTTTTTACATATATTTGATTTTCTTAGTAAAAGCATGATTATATATGTCGTAAAACACTGATAAGATGTTAGAATTTTAATTGTAATTATCAATTGCAAAAAATATCACTAAATAATAAACTTTTTTACCTGTTAAATATTTATCAGAGTTTGCAGCTGGTGCCATCTTGTCTCGATCAAAATATCGAAAGTAATGCCTTGGGGAAGGTGCAGGATCATCAGAGATTAACTTGAGCAGTGTATTAGATGTGAAAAATATGGCATATTCTCTCATTATTGATAAATTTTTAGCATTAGTTTTAATAACTTGGAATTTAGATATGTGGTATACTGCTCCTTCAATTAGCATGTCTCTAAAGCTTGGACAATCATTTTCTCTTATTTGGACATGGATGACATCACCCTGAGAAAGACATTTTTATAACCATAATTTCTAACAGAATAACATATAAATAATATTTACAAAATTTGATATGATAATATATGATAGATACCTTTTCATCTGTTGCTATGAATGCTATACCTAAGAATTTTTCTAAGGTTGGGATATAACAATCCCATATTCTTGTTATTCTAATCTTCACAGCTTGGTTTTGGCCAGGTGGCTTTAGTTGTGAAATTTCCTTAAGACTCATTGTTGATAATCTGTAAAACAACAAAGACTCATTTATTTAGTTTTTATTTTTGATATTTTCCATTATATAGACAAAGATAACAAACCTCATATATATCTTTCTTTGTGTATGTATATGATTGTAACTATGATAGAACACAATTTCAATGTTCAAGATTTGAATTAATTTCTATACTATCAAAGATTTCCTTGTAGACAACATTCTTTGTTTTGTTTGTACTCTTTCCAGTATCATCAAGAATCAAAACCTTAAGTCCTATAGCAGAGGATACTCTGAACAAAGCAACATAAAGTTGGTCATGTGAAAATACAGGCTTGGGTAAGAATAAACCTACTAAATCAAGTGTTTGCCCTTGACTTTTGTTTATAGTCATTGCATATGAAACTTTAACTGGGAATTGCTTTCGGTACATGATAATGGTCATTTGCTGATAGTTTCATTTAATATATCAATAGTTTCATTGCACGATGTGATTATAGCTCTTTGCCTCAAGTATTCGGCTTTATATAGTTCAGTTGTAAAGTTTTGTTTAATGCTTCAAGACAATTCTTGTGAACCATAGGAGTTTTATTCCAAACAATCAAAGTTGTTTCTTTAATTAATCTTGCAAGTTGAGTCTGCTTGTTGATTATACATGTAGAGCATTCTCCAAAAGTGATGCAATTCAGGCAATCTTTCTTTCAGCACAAATACCATTAATGATGGTGTTCCACAAAAAGGTTTTACCAGTCCCACCATAGCCATATACAAAAACCATTACTTCATTGTGAACAATTTTATTTATTACCATTATGAAATAAAAAATAGAAAGTGTAAAACTTACCTCAGTTCTTTAATGGGAAATAGCTTCAATACACCAAACTTAAGACAAAACAAAATACTAATGTTGTTGTAAAACATTTGTGCAATAATATCTTTTCATAAGCAATGAAGTAGTATATTTTTCTCTTTGCTTTTTCCCCTGTATAAGGGTGTGAAAAGTCAAAGATAAATCACACAAAATCTACTTTAGATGTTGTAAAGTCAATGAATTTCACATAAATGTATGATTCTAGCATAGAAGGGTCAATAATTGTGGCTTAATCATACTCTCATGCAAGCCAGCCCACACACAAACACACACAAAAAAAGGCAACACATTAGTATGTCATCACAAGATATATAAATGGTGATCTGGATCTTTCGGTAGCGAGGGAAAACAAAAACAAAATCCAAGCAAAGATCTCATGTCAATTATTTCACAAAGCTAGAGATAGTTAGACACAGCTAGCAACAGACAAAGTGAGAGAGAGTTATTGGAGATTTCTTAATAACCATAAATGGAAATACTTTTTTCCTTATCAATTATTGTTTATGCATTCATATCCTCTACACTTCTAAATATAATGCCACCCAGAAAATTTCTATATTACTTGGCTTAGAGAAATCTTATCATATAAATTGAGAGATGAGTAACGGAAACAAATTGAAATTATAATAGCATAATATTGTATTCCAAAGATGACAGAATCGTTCTTTCAACTACTAAAGATCATGTCGCTCAAAAGATTTTATTAAGAAAACCAATACACAAACAAGGTTCAATCGGGCAAATCATAGATCAAACTATGTATATTATATTAACATTTGATCAAGAATCCTCATATATATATATATATGTAAACCATTATTAAAATTATATATAAAATCTTAAACTTGTAATTTATATATGATCATGGTTGCTTTAAATTTAAGATATGAAGGATAACAACTTTATTAATTGCCATTATGAAATAAAAAATAGAAAGTGTAAAACTTAGCTCATTTCTTTAATGGGAAATAAGCTTTCACTACACACCAAAGCTTAAGACAAAAACAAAAATACTAATGTTGTTGTAAAAACATTTGTGCAAAAACATCTTTTATAAGTCAATGAAGTAGTATACTTTTTCCCTTGTATAAGGGTGTGAAAAGTCAAAGATAAATCACACAAAATCTACTTTACATGTTGTAAAAGCCAATGATTTTCACATAAATGTACGATTCTAGCAGAGAAGGGTCAACAATTGTGGCTTAATCATACTCTCATGCAAGCCGGCCCACATACAAACACAAAAAAAAAACCAGCACATTAATATGTCATTACAAGATATGTAAATGGTGATCCATATTTTTCGGTAGCAATGGAAAGCAAAATCCAAGCAAAGATCTCTTGTCAATTATTTCATATAGCTAGAGACAACTAGCAACAGAGATAGTGAGAGAGAGATATTGGAGATTTCTTAATAACCATTAATGGAAACACTTTTTATCTTATCAATTATTGTTTATGCTTTCATATGCTATACATTTCCAAATATAATGCGACCCAGAAGATTTCTATATTACTAGCTTAGAGAAATCTTACCATATAAATTAAGAGATCGAGTAACAGAAACAAATTGAAATTATATAATAGCATAAAATTGTATTCCAAAGATGACAAAATCATTCTTTCAACTACTAAAGATCATGTCTCTCAAAAGATTTCATTAAGAAAACTAGTACACAAACAGGTTTCAATGGTCAATTTATAAATCAAACTATGTACATTATTTTAACATTTGATCGTAAATTAGAAAAAGAACACAAAACATCCATGATATAAATCTCTTCAATGAGTAATACAAACAAATTGAAATTATACAATAGCTTAATGCTGCATATCAAAGATGATAGAATTGTTTTTTGAACTTTTAAAGACCGTGCTTCTCAAAATATTTAACTAAGAAACCAATAGACAAACAAATCTAATCGAGTAAACCCTAGATCAAACTCAGTACATACATCTTTGATTTGTCATAAATTTGCAAAAGAGCATGGAATGTAGGAATTTCCATGTTCTCAGCTCAGACAACAAACATGCATTATTTTAAGCAAAGAGATCATTTGTAAAGCTTTATTATGTCATGTGCAAATTTTTTAAACAAAAAAAAAACCTTAAAGTTTTATCTCCATTATTGAAGTTATTGAAATTACTAAAAACTTGCATAACAGTCATATAGCCAAACATAGTATGACATAATTCTTTTACATCATTCTATTGAAGGATAAAACAACATCAGTCATTATTTTGAGTTTATTGTAGTTTTTTTATAGTATTATTGTAATAGATATTACCTGATTTTTTGGCTTGTAGGAAAAGTAGTTATCTTTTTTTACATGGATTTGAAAATGTTATTCTATCTCATCTTTTTTCTCATAAGCAAGTATTTATGCTTGTTCTACATCTTTGTGATTTTTTTCTCTTGCTTAGGTGTGTTTCTTTGTTTCTTTGCTATTGAGGGCTTCAATGCATAGATCTGAAGGGCTTTCAATCTTTGGTGATGATTTCAGTAGTTCACTTACTTTATGCTTATTGCTCATTTAACCAATTTCTGATGTGGATTGCTCAGTTGGTTCTTCTGTTGCTAGTTGTACAGATTTTCTTCCCCTTCGAACTTTTTCCATGTAAAATAATAGGTTTTGCATCATAAATTCTGTAGGTAAGCACATCATCTTTAATTGCTTGTTGTGAGAGCCCAACAGTTAAATTAAATTTCTTCTCAATCATACTATGAATTTGTTTAGGAATTTTTTGTTTTTGAGATCTCTTTTGTTGTGAATAGAAAATAAAGATTTATGCTCGTCATTGATCCCGCATGTTTATCAAAGGCAGTTATTTCCATATCTCTAGTTTCATCTCTCACAATCATAGGTAGTCTCATCCTGTAACATGATTATTTTGTTAAAATAATTATTATAATTATGCTAATAAAGTTAGATTTAATATAGAATTATTGATTATACGTACACCACCCTAGGAGTTGTAGGTCCATGTTTGTATCAAGATTAGCTATATCCTGATTCAGCAAGGTGTATGTTGCAAACATTGTAGGAGTTGTAAACCAACCATTAGATGTGTCGATCTTCTCAACCCATACATCACATTTGAACATAGTTACCTATACATTTTTTTAACAAAATTAGTAATTGCCATTCTTTAGCATTAAAAAAGTCAAGATATGGTTATTTTTACTTACATCGATTGTTGCTAGGTCAAATTTCAATAATTGATCAATTGTTGCATACTCAACGTGTGAGATTTTTTGTTGCAAAAGTGGCTTCTTGATTCTGTATAGATAGTAGATGCACTTGTTAATTTTCAAGTCCTTCCCTGTTTTATTTCACAAATGGTAATTTGTGAGTTTAGAAATCAAATTGAGCTTTTTTTTTTCCAAATTGTTGAAGTGTTAGTCTTACTGTTCTTTGATAACTTTTGTCTCATGGTAAATCTAGATTCACATAAATTTGGGTTGCCGAAGTAGAAGCCAAATATATGGTTCCTGTTATATAATTTGAAATGTTAGTTGTTGTTGACTATCTATTTATGTATAGCAAAAATTGTTTATTATAACATTTTGTACTCACCTTGGTATGTTCAAACAACAGTGCCAGCAATGATAAGAATAAGTATTGATTGCATTTATAACAGACCATGATCATTGAGTTGAGGAAAGCATGATTCCCATATAGTTATTCTAAGTTCATCACTGTTTTTTTAATTGAATATTGTCAAGAATATTAGGTGATTACATATATGTCAAATGTACAAACTATAATTAAATATGTTTTCTTGTTGCTTACCTTTCATTCTTTGATCAAAACATCTCTCTTCTGAACAATTTTTTCAAACTTTGTTAATTGAATAGTAGTAATTGGTCCTATAGAGATCAAAGTACCAATTGCATCTGTATTTGTTTTTTACATATATTTGATTTTGTAAGTAAAGCATGATTATATATATATGGCAATATTGATAAGATATTAGACTTGTAATTTTAATAGTGAAATTCAAACAATGTGACTAAATAATAAATGTTCTTTTTACCTGTCAAAATATTTATCAAAGTTTGCATCTGGCGCCATCTTGTCTCGATCAAAATATTGGAAGTAATGCCTTGGATAGGGTGTAGGATCATCATGAGATTAACTTGAGCAGTGTATTAAATGTGAAAAAGATGACAAATTCTCTCATTATTGATAGATTTTTAGCGGTTGTTTTCATAACATGGAAAATTTAGATATGTGGTACATAGCTCCTTCAATTAGCATGCCTCGGAAGCTTGAACATTCATTTTCTCTTATTTGGACATGGATGACATCACCCTGAGAAAGATGTTTTTATAGATATAATTTCTAAAAGAAAAACAAGTAAATGATATTTATAAAACTTTATAAGATAAAATATGATGAATACCTTGCATTTGTTGCTATGAATGCTATACCAAGGAATTTTTCTGAAGTTGGGATATAAAAATCCATATTTTTGTTATTCTAATTTTCACGGCCTAGTTTTGGCTAGGTGGCTTTAGCTATGCTATT
This sequence comes from Dioscorea cayenensis subsp. rotundata, assembly GCF_009730915.1. NCBI lineage: Eukaryota > Viridiplantae > Streptophyta > Magnoliopsida > Dioscoreales > Dioscoreaceae > Dioscorea > Dioscorea cayenensis. The sequence continues at coordinate 18,763,855 of NC_052475.1, read as the reverse complement.
TTCTTAAGACTCACTGTTGATAATCTGCAAAACAACAAAGACAGAATTTATTACGCATTATTTTGTTTGGAGTTTGGATATTTTCCATTATATAGAAGTTAGAAATAATTAGAGATAACAAACCTTATATATATATTTCTTTATTTATGCATATGATTGTAACTATAATAGAACACAATTTCAATGTTCAAGATCTGAATTAATTTCTATGCTATCAAAGATTTCCTTGTAGACAACATTCTTTGATTTTATTTGTATTCTTCCTAGTATCATGAAGAATGTAAACCTTTAATCCTACAACAGAGATACTTTAGACAATGCAACATAGAGTTGGCCATGCGAAAATACAGGCTTGTGTAAGAACAAACCTACTAAATCAAGTGTTTGCCCTTGACTTTTGTTTATAGTCATTGCATATGAAAATTTAGCTAGGAATTGCTTTCGACACATGATGAATGGCCATTTGCCTTCTTGCACGGCATAATAATTCTAGGAATGTACACTTTTTACCTATGTTGGATCCGGAAATAATTAATGCCTCCAAAATATTATGATGCATATGTGTAGTTATCAATCTTGTTCCATTGTCAGAGCCCATTCACTTGGCTAATGTTTCTTATCAGCATGATCACGCAACCCAATTTTAAAGTAAGCTCATGATTGGGTATGCATGAGAATTTTAATGCATTTAAGAACTCAGTTGTACATAATGGTGCATTTGCTTCAGTAGATGTAGAAGCTTTAGAGACGTAGTCTGAGCATAAATTTTGTTGCTGATTCTTTCATTTAATATATCAATAGTTTTATTATATGGTGTGACTATAGCTCTTTGCCTCAAGTAATAGTTTAACTGAAATTGTGGATAGATAGCTTTCAATGACTGATTGTATTGGATTGTCTACGTTTTTAACCAATAGATCTTGTGGAATTTCTATCCAATCTCCTTCATCAAGATCATTATGATTTCTTTTAATAGATGCAATTGTATCATCACCAATTTGTAACAACCATTCTGCAAACTCTCTTAATTGATTTCAGCTTTCTTCATCAAGGTTGTTTCTATACAGTCTCATGTAAGTCTTGAGTTTTAATACTTTGCATTCTTTCCAAAGTTGTGACTAGGTTATAGTAGCATTTATGATATCTGTTTTGCTGCCATATTGAATAACTGGTAGAATTTGTTTTGGTGTTGTCTTTGAAAGAAGATCTTGTAAAGTTTTGTTTAATACTTCAGGACAATTCCTATGAACCATAGGTGCTTCATCCCAAACAATCAAAGTTGTTTCTATCAATCAATCTTGCCAATTAAGTTTTCTTGCTGATTCTACATATAGAGCATTCTCCAATATTTATTGGGATTTTGAATCTAAAATGGGCAGTTCTACCTCCGGCCAATAAAAGTGATGGAATTCCTAATGAAGCAACAACAAGTACAATCTTTCATTCAGTACAAATACTATTAATGATAGTGTTCCATAAAAAGGTTTTACTAGTCCCACCATGGCCATAGATAAAAAACATTCCTCCATTGTTGTTCACAGTGATAAGTGCTTGTGTGTTAAGAATGCGAAGTATTCTTTCCTTATGATGAGCATTACTTTTATCAGATTTTAGCTCTAATACATGTGTATTTGTGTTCTTTTGCACATGTAGGGTTGAGAAGCTAAGTATGAAGGAAAGAAGCCAAAGTAGATTGTGAATGCACTATTTGGTGAAACCTTGGAAGAAACAAATGTGAAGACACAAGTTGGGTTCAAAGATACGTGAATGTGTGCCAACCTCCATGTATTCAAGCAATTACAATGATTTGGGGCACGAAGGCAGTCATGTTTGCGTACCCCAACTTGTGCAATGATAGAAAGATATTCACCAATGAGCCGTTTATTGAAGAAGTGACGCGATCTACGGCATGAACGTGTGCCCGTTTATGTTGCCTCGATGAAAAGTTGATTCGAGAGTGTGTTTAGCGGGGGTACTGTAACAAGTTACTGCGGTAAATTAATATAGCAATTTACTGTAGCAGTTACTGTTCACAGTCGGCCGAAAATCAGAATTCCAGAGAATCCACACGGGTGTGTAGAAATTCCACACGCCCATGTGAAAATTCCACAAGGGCGTGTGGAAAATGCACAGGGCCGTGTGGATGCTCGATTCCAGCCTATTTAAAGCCGTGATTGAGAGGTCGGCGGCTAGGGTTTAGAGGGGCTTTGGCAAGGCTTTTAAAGTGGTTCTACGGCTTCGACACCGCGTTTCTCTTGGAAGATAGTTATTAGGGGATCTTTCGTCGGCACCGATCTGGCAAGATGTGCCCTAGGCTTGACAAAAGGACCTTTGGAGAGGATGAGGCCACTCCACAAGACCTCGACACGAATACCAAGAGGGTTTTACTATAGATTGCATGTTTTTACTTTTGATTTCATTATTGATTGTATCTTGCTCCATGGAGAGCTAAAACCCCTAGTGGGTACTTGAATTTATGAACCCTAGGATGTATTTGTTTCATTAACCTTTTATTATGCTTTCCTTAATTGATGTCTATAATTGAGTTCCAATATTCAATGCTTGTTGAATGATTTCTCCCTTAGAGTGACACTAGGGTTGAGAGCCTACATTGGTAATCCTTGTGAGTGAGTGACACACCATGAGGATTAGACAAAGCAAGATTGGAGAGGGTTGAGAGGGTGAGTCTAGAGGTAGCGGAGAGTCCCCTTTCCCATCCGATGTGATATATCCTACCTCCAGGTTGCAAGAGTTCTTTGCGGTCACAATAGAGTGAAGGGTTAAGGGATGAACTCCGCTGGGGCTTAGTTGCGCGAGCAATAGAGTGAAGCGTTGAAGTGACTTTAACACTTGGGGCTTAATTGTGACTAGGGGTCTTTCACCTAGACCAAAGGATTAGATCTACATACAGGAATAGGGTTTATCACTTGGAATCCCTAGAGCTTCTTGCAACTTTACACAGTGTGAGGTGTTGAGACTAGTTGATTTCTCCACCGAGACATAGTGTAGAGTTAGTCACGATTGACCTTAGGTTTGGGACCGTGTATTTAAGAATGTCCACGATTCATTAAGCATTAGTTAGGAAGCATAATAGTTGGTTTTGCACTTCAAGCAATAATCCTGGTTGGAACAATATCTGATTACCCCACTTTTATCGATTGCCTTTTCTCTCATTTATTTGTGCCTCTTTTTCTTATTTTCTTTAGTTTGTTTGCATCAATCTTTATCCACACCATCATTGTTTCATTTCTACTTAGTTAAGTAGCAATCTTGGTATTTCTATTCCTTATTCCCTATGGATACGATACCCCACTCACCTGAGATTTATTACTTCGACAAACTCGTACACTTGCAGGTCACACGCAAGGGGCGCTGTCACACAGCTTCTTGCATTTGATTATAGATAGCTAATTATTTAGCATTTAATTTTACATACATTGATAAGTGATCTTTTTAAAGCTGAGGAATATTGTAGTTTAATTTTTCTTGAAGCAGTCGATCAGTTAAATAATTCATGTTCAATGATTATGGTCAAGGTAAATCATTCTCCTCAAGGGATGAAGAATATTTATTCAAAAGATCTTCAGGAGCAACTAATGGTTAGTTTCTCAAGTAATCATCTGAAATGGTATAATTAGGCATGTGGAATGTCTATCAGAGCCTATAGTGTATATCTTCTTATATTAGTTGCCAGTGTTTCTCAAACAATGATTTCTTGTCTCCTATGTCGCAAAATAAGATTATTGTTACAAAAAGTTGTCTTAGTTGTGCACCAGTGGCCTAATAAGCAACTTATATCAAGGCATTGACCATTCTGAGTCATCTCCTAATATACCAAGGGCAAAGCAAGATTCTCTATATGTTGCATATACAACGTTATTATTTATATGGAGATCCTCATAACTCCTTACACCTTTGATTTTGTTAAGCAATAAGCGCAAGTAATATAGCTCCCCTGCAGCTGGGTGTATATAGATTATTCTTCCAATTGATCTGTCATTCATTCTGTGCTTCCATTTTTTTCTTTTTTTGTACCATATAAATTTAGTTGGGAAGTCTATATACAAAAGTGATCGTCCTATTTCATCTATTTCATTTGTAGCCATCCATTCTGTGAACACTATTGTTTCAATACCTGGAATTGAAATTATATTGGGAATAAATTGCTTGTCACTAAAATAGATATTATGTTCTTCTAGCAAGTGAATTAGTAATCTTTGGACAGATGGCTCTCTATGATAGATTGGAAACTTAAATAGTCTCCAACAACTTTCATATGCTGATAAATAATGGCAATCCAAATAATTTTGTATCTCATCTGTTTTAGTTGATGATGTTAATGATACTTCAAACATAGCTCTTTCTCTATCTGGGCCTTTACTTATATATTTGAATAGATATTTGACTACTCTTGTCAAATTACAGATTTTCCACATTTGTATGAGCTTGATAGCGCACAACAAATCAAAATTATGAGGAATGACAAATAGATTATCCAATTTAATACCATTTTGTGATGTGGTTGCTAGTGTATCCCTTCTCTGATATTGAGGGAATCCAACCCCATTAATCGTTATTGAATTGCGAAATGGCTATGGGTAGAATTTTTTGCATTTTCCATTTGTCATACATGGTTCTTGTGAATATGCTAATCGATATGGACCATGTATCATAATGAACTTACAACATCATAACCAATAGGATCATATCCTTTATCAAGTAATTCAGCAGGAACTATATTATCAATTTCTGATGCTGTCATAATACCACTTTCTTTTTCCAACCATAATAAGATATAGACATGTGGTAAACCTCATTTTTGGAATTCGACTAAACTATTTTGAAAAAATATCATTAAGTTTGCAATCATCTAAACTATTTTGAAAAAATTGGACTCTACATAATTTACCTGCTTTTATAGGTCCAAAATGATGCCTTTTTATCAGATCATCCATCAAATGGCATACTTTTATATGGAAAACGATTGAAACTATGTCAGGCCTATTTTCAGGGTGTTGGCTTATAATAGCACTCAATGCATTTGTTATTTCTGACCATCGAGGATTGCAAGTGAATGTAATAAATAGTTTATGATAGCCAAAAAATCTGCAAATAGCCATTGCATCTTGGTATTTCTTAAACATATACCTAGGGCCTGGTATAAAACTTGCAGGCAAAATAATGCGCTTCCCAATGCTATTACACTGTAGATCTTATTGACTAATTGCATCTCTAACAGTTTTGTACATTTCAGTCCTCAATGACATTTTGATGCTCTCTAATACATCTTAATCTTATGTTTTCAATTATAGCATAACAGTCAACTATAAATTGTTAAAAAAATTGACCTCGTCTTAACAGGGTATTATTCTCAATATTTCTTTATTGAATCAACTAAGCATAATATTCTCTCATAGTTAAACACTTCTTGCCTAATTTACTTCATATTGAAATTCTTCATAAGGTATATTTAGATGAAAACAATTTTCTCCATAAGGAAAGAGTAATGGATATTGAAGTGGTATGCACAGCGGATGTGGTCACTAATTCTTTTTAAACCTTCTTATTTGTGTTCTACTACAATATCCCTCTCTTGATCTTTAATACCAATATCACCAACAATTAGAGCAGCAATTTCTGGAGCTGATGGTGCAGAATAATTATGATCTTTGTTATTTCGATTTGCAATAAGTTTTATCCTAACTGGCAATTCTCTAAATTACATATGAACTTCTCTTGCACTTCGAAAGACTTTGACCAATCTCATTGTACTCATCTAGCATATTCCTCAATCCGCAAATGATATCAATGTCTAATCCTTTAACACTATTATCAAATCGAATAGCATGACATTCTGTAATCTAATTTAGCATTCGATTCAGTCATGTACATTCATGCAAATTTAGTTGTTTGCCTAGCAATTGGAAGCAGTGACCCTATTCTATGATAACTTTATCCAGATAACTTGAATACATAAGGCCCATGTCTTTGATTGCTACTATTATCAACAATACCACCAAATGAAGTAAATTGAATAAGTGAGTTATATATTCTAATCTGCTCTTTAAGTTTTGAATTTCTTACTTCACCATTACCATCAAATAATCGGCATAAAAAAGATGGTGTTAGTTTTTGTCGTGAAAGAGAAATAAGCCCTTGCTTGCAACACATATTAAATTTCAGATTTAAAGTAGATTTTGATAGGTCAATTCTTTCATCATACCACATGGATGCATTGCAAAATAGGCATTTAAAAGTTGGCCCACCAAAGCATGAAGGTTGAAATATCATTCCTGTTACAGTCATTAAGAGAAGAATAATCCACACAACTGTATATGTGCAAAATTTGTAATTGTAAATTTGAGAAATTTGAAAATGATTAAATTGTAGATGTGGTTATTTCAAAAATGACGATAATAGAAATATGGGAAATAGCTAAAGAAGGAGAAAGCTTACTTTGATGCAGATTGTTTAAAACATCACCAAAATCATTTGTATTAATATGGCTAGGGTGAAAGATTGATTTCATGATCAGTAGAATAATCTTCATTGTTGGTCATTAGTAGATCAGATTCTAAGAGTCCAAACACATATTCTAGCCTACTTGTTGAAGTGCCAGCGTCAGAATAGGACTCATTTCTTTTAGCAAATGGATTTTTGTTGGAATGGACGCTAAAGCCACCATCAAGTTTAGGTGAGTGTAATTGTACTGTAGTCTCAACATCAACTTCATCATTAGTGTCAATATCACAATGCGATCGAAGATGTTTGGTTATTGACTTATTAACACCTCTAAGCACACTTATTTTCTTATTATTTCTACTATGCATTCTTTTAGCCTTTATAATATCCATTCGTCTTATTCTACTGCATATAGCCTTTGATTTACTTAGCACAAGAAATGAATCAGCCTTTTTAATATGATGGGGCTTAGTCATTTGTTTAATATTGCATGAATTCTTTGTAACATAACTTGAGTTAGATGACCAACAAGAAATAAAATAAAAAAATTGTCGTAAGATACTAACTTCACAAAAGTATAAATATCATATAAGTATAAAATATATATATAAAAAAATTCTTACCTCCATAGAAGTTTGCAAACATTCGAATCAGCTTATCACTTTTAGTCAAGATTTTCAATCTACATAACATGATTGCATTTATAAACAACTAATCAAATTTGTAAAGTAAACACAATAACATAATTTAATTAAAATTTTCTTGCTTGAAATAAAAAAAGATTTCATATTCACTGAATAAATACATAAATGCAATTTTCATATTAAGTATTAACATGAATAACAATAATAGTAAAAATAATAACAATAATAATAATGTATGTATAGTATCATACAACTTAGTATAAATGAGTTAACATAAGGTATTTATCAACCCCTATTTTCTTCTCTCTCTCTCTCTCTCTCTCTCTCTCACTGTTTTTTTTTAATTAATTTATCTATCTAATTTACATTATGTTTTACAAATACTTACTATATAGTATACTCCATATGAGGTTTGTGCTATGACATTATTTATATTTAAAAGGATGGTTTGAGGGGTTTTATAGATAACCTATACGTTATAATTATTTGTCACATTATTAAATATATCAAGATGGATTATATGATAATTATTCATTAATTTAGTCATTATATAAAGATTATTTATAATATGTTATTTATTAGTCATAAATATTACAAAATATATATTTCTTCATGAGAATCATATTTTATCGGATTTAATGTATCTCAAAACATAGGAAATTTCAGTTAATCATAAACTTTCTTTATCAAGTGATTATTCATTTTTAAAAACATATTTGTTGTATGTTACTAAATTAGTAACTATGAATATTAAATGTATCTAATGATATGGACAAATTGTGTTAATGATGAACTTTCATCGACTTTTATCATGAATGGAATATTTATTCAGCAATATTATATATTGTTTAAGAATCTATATCTTGTTTTGTTTTATATTCAATTATAATATGTGGGTAACATTTTTATTACTTAATTATAAAATATTTTAGTTGTAGGTAATATTTAGAGACTAACCATTGTATTTTATAACAAAGTATTACAATATTACAACACAAAAAACATCATGTCTTCATTATAAAATGTGTAACATCATTGTTTTATCAAAAGGGAAAAATATCATTGTGTAACAAATAACATTAATATTTTTAATGGCAAAGTAATTAGCTAAAAGTTATAATTATTCCATTAAAAACATGCAATATATATATATATATATATTAGTGCTTAAAATATGCCTTTTTTTTTTGGATTATTGCATAAATCAATATTTCATATCTTCATGCAACTAAATCCAATTAAATTTAGGATTGTGTCAATTCATGTAATATGTGGAGGGGAAAAGTGTATAATACTTTTACATTTATAACACAATACATTATACTAACATTACTATCTAATGTGTTCATCTTTTTTTTTAAACAAACAATATATTTAATGAATATGTCAAATGAAATCACATATTAAATTTATCTTATTTTTATATCTTATTTTTATATAATAAAAATAAAGGCATTTGTTATTGAGTTTTGTCCTATGAGCAGCTTGTGTTTTTTTTTTCTCATTGAACAAACTTATCACTCATGATTAAATAATAAATCTAATTATTTATAATCCTATCATTTGTCATTTGATACATTTATATAAATCTAATTATTTATAATCCTATCATTTGCCATTTGATACATGTATATCATCACATGCATATAATCTCAACATTAATATTTGTTGTGTTATCTGTTTTTCTACAGATTGTGGTGTTGCTCGTAAAAATATATTAACATATTTATCCAATAAATTTAGTGCATTTGTTTAAAAAACGAAATTGCTAAGATCAAATTATTTCTTTATTGTAAGTCTGTTATTTATGCAAAAGCAATGTAACATATTATAAATTATTAAAATATTTTATCAAGCTTTTTGTTAATACTATGTAATTTCTAAAAGTAATAATTATGGTGGTATTACTTTCTTTGATGGTCAGGTCAAGTTAAAAATTATGCTAGTAATGTTGTTTGTATGTATATTGGATATTGTTTTAGCATTCCTAATTACCTACAATTATTTACTTATTGATAAAAGATAATAAAGTAAGCTTTTTAATGTCATTGGTTTTAGACATCAAAAAATTTGTTTTTCGACATTTCAAATGATATATTAAAATCTAAATGTAATATATATGGAATAGAAGATTTATAAAAAAAGGATATCAAAAACCTATCATAAGATTGTCATTTAGACATTACAAGTAGAACATAAAAATAAAATAGATATGAAAAGGAGGAAAATGTTTTTACCTCATACAAAGATATGGCAAATACTTGAATCAAAGTTCACCCATGTTTTTTAAACCATATAAAATAATAGAATGTGAGATACAATTTCAAGATAATAACAATATTTGCTAAATATATTTTTACATGAAATTAAATTTATGTTTATTACTGCAATATATATATATATATATTATAATAAATAATATTAATTTTTTTTAGATATGAAGTATTTATTTTTCAAAAATTTAAATTTATTTTGTTTGGTATGATATATTTATCATTATCAAATTTATAAGTTGAATTTATCATTAAAAAATAATCTATTTGTATTTGAAAACAATATATATATATATATATATATACATTATAGTATATGATAATTATTTAATATTTGATTATACAATAGGTTTTTTTTCTATATGTTTCGCAGTGATATTTTTTTAATAAAAACCTGATATATGCTACTAAACATTAAGTAATATAATATTTTGATGAACTTTAACTTGTTTTTCACATGATTAACATATATATATATATATATATATATATATATATATATATATATAACATTAATAGCATATCTAATAATAACATATACAGTAATGTTGTTATGAATATAAACTGCGAAGAAATACAAAACACACGTTTTATTACATATTTAATATTGTTAGACTTACATTAAAATATTAAACAGTTAATATTTATACTAAATCAAGATTTATTTTACTAACTAAAGAAACTGATCTTTTTTTAGACACATTCAGGAGAGGAATGTCTATTGAAGCATATCTTCTTTTCTATCAACTCATATTACTTTCAGGCTGTTTTGCTTCATTCAGTCATAAATATTTTTAAAATGCTTTATGGCACGTAATGCAACATTATGTTGAGCTATTTTTTTGGTATTTACTTCCGATCCAACTTATTCATGGATTCCACAACTATCTTCAAATATGATTTTGTATAAAAAAACATGGTTTGTGGTCTGTCTTGACCATGTTTTTTGTATGCATAAATTGCAGGTAGTAATCTTAATTTTTTCAAAAGTTCCTTAAGTACTACCTTAAATTGTACAACAATAACAACAACAACATGCCCATTTGACTTTCACTTTTTCCACCTATTGTGATGTATTAAAAACAGGTAAAAGTTTTAATCAATAAATTGATACTTAAAAATAGCAAATATATATATATATATTTAAATAAGCTAAACTTATGAGCAATTTAGTAGATGTGACGGGCTTTCATGAGCTAATTCTATATCAAGCACAAATTATTATCACGTAGTGCATTTTACATGAAGAAAATCTACTTTGCTAAGAATGTTTACATATATAGACATTTTGATAATAAGCAACTAAAAAACTACAAATAATATCTTAAAAATTATCATTTACATAAGATATGAGAGTAGGGGGTTTGAATTCCTCCACCAATTAGAATGAACAGTCTAAAATGATAACGTATCCATTTTATTAAAAATAATAATAATTAAAATTATTGAATTCACTATATTCGTTCATATTTTTTAAAGAAAATAATTACTTGAAAATATATCTTGCTTAAATTCTTATCTCTATAACCATTGTATTATATTACATTATCTTAACATATATAAAAATAATTATAGAAGTTCTATAAAAAAATATTTTTTTATAAATATATCAACCGGTTATATTATATTATCTATAAAAGAGATATGGAAAGTTCTATTAAAGAAAATACACAATTTAAATTTGAAAACACACTAAATTTTTTCTACTTAAGCATCGAAGGAAAATATATCTTGTTTAAATTCTTATCTCTATAACCACTATATTATATTTTATTTTATTTTAACTTCTATAAAAATAATTATAAAAGTTGTTTAACTATCTATTTTAAAAATATATATATATATATATAGTATCTATATATATATATATATATATATATATATATATATATATATATATATATATATATATATATCAACCAGCTATACTATATTATCTATGAAAGAGATATGAAAAGTTTTATTAAAAAAATACATAATTGAAATTTGTAAATAAACTAAAATTTTCCCACTTAAGCATCCAAGGAAAAATATCTTGTTTAAATTCTTATATTTTCGACTCAATTTAGAGAGTGTTAATTAGAGAATTATCTATGAAGTTTTCACAACTTCTTCCATTGTAATTACTAAGATGACTTTGTGCAAAGTGCTAGTGAAAGTTAATTTCAAGAAATTATTGTCATTGGAAGCTATTCTATTGCCAACATGTCCTTGCAGTTCAAGCATTAATATTATTGACCAAATAGATATCACACTGATCATGTTTCTCATGAGTATCATTTATATAAAATTTTAGCTAAACAATAATTAGACCCATTAGACATAACTATGGTTAGCAAGGCGGTCTTCCTTTGTTATTTTATATTTTTTTTTATTTTTGAGCTCACATTTTAACAATTAATATAAAAGAAAATTAGCAAATGATATTATTATGTTAATTTGTATCTCTGGCAGCTTAATATTATTATTTGATTATGCATGGCGAAATGACGTTTTGTTATTTCTCATCTATGGAAATTATACATGTTCTCATAATAGTATAATAACCCTCTCAACTGTCCTTTTATGTTTCATATCACAGTTTTTGGGTTGTAACATGGGCTTATCTTATTGTCACTAATTCATTCTCAAAGTGATTAATAATAATAATAATAATAATAATAATAATAATAATAATAATAATAATAATAATAATAAACCACTCGGATTTCTACATACCAATGGTCTTCTTTGCATTGCTTCAACAAACAATTTTTTCTTCTCTTTGGTGTTAGAACATGCCCAAGTCTTAATAAACAAATTTCAAATTATTGGTGGAAATAAACATAATAGCATGTTAATCTGATCCTAATTAATCATTATTGTTAGTTTCAATTGATCATCACTGTTTTTTAATAGGACATAATGAAATGAATATCAAGGATGTTATTTATTAACATTACTAAATCAAAAGATATACATATAAAATTTGCCTAATTTCAAATAGCTCAATTCGTCAAGATTTTGGTGTAAAATGTATATGGTTGATCAAATCTAAAAAGTTCTCACTTTGTTACAATGCAATCACATACTTTTATAACCAATAAAAGATAATTATTTTTTTCATTCCTATATAAGTACACAAAAAGTCAAAAACACTCAATTGAATGTGAAGATATCAGCAGAGTCACAAGATTACATCAAATCTTTGCTAAAGAATCACATCAAATCTTATCTCCAGTATGTGTCATTCAGCTTCATACTTTCAATCAAAACCAAGTCTAACTGCAAAATGAGGTGACACGCCTGTGCATAAGTGCTTCTAATGGTCCCATAAGATGTACTTTGGTTATAATATATACATATATCTATATGGAAAATGAAACTCCAAGCAAAATCCAAACAAATATCTCTTATCAATTATTGCACACAGGTAGAGATACCGTAAACTTTCAATATCAGAATCCACACACACACACACACACACACACACACACACACACAACACACACATATATATATATATATTGGCAAACTCAAATTATACCATGTAAGTCTGAAATGTAGGAAAAAGTGGAGTAAATTTAGATGATTACACCTCAAAACCTTGCATTGCTAAGTTGAAATTCAAAATTTTGTAAAACATGGATAGGTAGATGGATGAATAATTCAAACTTTTTTACTTTTGGTTAGATTTGTGGAGCAAATCACAAATTGGAAGCAAGATTTTTATCAAATCATTACCCTTTCCGGCGACCTGAGTAGTTTAGCACGATATCCTCGGCAGGGACTCGACGCATGACGCTATTTCTGTGACGGGTATCTTTGTGATCTCTGGCTTTAATGTTTCTCGAGCCGGCAAGGCATGATTTTTCCACATTTTTGTTGAGTAAATTCCTTAATTAAAGTAAAAGGGAGTATTCCCCAGGGAGGAGTAGTCATGGCTGTGTCAGAGTGGGTTGTCCCGCCCTTCCTCCCCGTTCTCTATTTAGAGGCCAACCGCAAATCTACCAAAGCTTCAGCAGTTGCTATGGCAGATGGTAAGTCCTTCGCTCCCTGCCTCCTCACTTCTATTTGGGCCCAAGGCTGCAATCCTGAAAGAAAGTTAAACAACTTGTCTCATTTAGATAGAGATAACAGAGCTATACATCAAAAATCTTTTTATCAGTATCCCCAGGCGTTCACTAAATGCATTTCGCTTACAGTCACTAGTAAGGGGTTCTAGTAATGGGAAGCTTCTACCAGACATTGGCAACTGATATGAACTCAGAACAAAATCTGATGTGAATCTACATGTTTAAATAAATCTTATCTTCTACATAATGACCAAAAACCATCTCAGAAAACTTTGTATTTAATTTTCTTCACAAACCTTCCTCAAAAGTACAATTTTCTTAAACTAATGGTGAACAACAACCTATATTACCTTTAAAATACTAATAAATCATCTTATGAAAAAAATCAAACATATTCTTGCAAAAGATCAAATGCCCTTCAGAGACAATTAATCCATTATTAAGGGGAAAAAATAATAGCATATCCACACACAGGCCTAATTGTCGAGGCAAAATATTTAAATAGAATTCCACTAAAATAATTAGCCACACTACATAAAAGGCAACAAATGATTCAAGGAAAAATCAATTTTGCAAAAGAAAGTAAGAACACAGGAGATTATGGAAATCAAACCAAGGGAAAGGAAAAAAAAAATGCTTACTGACCTGCGTATCACCAGATATTAGTGAAATATGCAAATGACTATGCAGCCATCTACCGGACCTCATATGTTGTAACCAAATTAGAGTTTCACTTTCAATAACATCATCCTGCTTAGCAAATGAATTCAAAGTTGGCTTCACAATCTGCAGAGGTTGTGTAAGGAGAAACATTAAAATAAGGATATAACAGTATTGATTTTTCAATGTTAAACATTGAAAATCACATTTAATCTCATCCTATCCTACATTACTTTCTCAATTGTAACAATGCAGGATTTTAGATTATCAGTTATCAGTAGAGATTATTTGAAAAGTTAAATACATTAATATTTCCCTAGTTCCAAACAATAAAACCCAGCAAAATTGCATAATTTAATAATATATATCTTGGATGGAGAGAACCTTTGTTTGGCTTGCTATCTGTACTTTACTAATTAGAAACCTTGAATTTCTGAATCTTGTATAAAGTCATATCTAAGGTTATTAGAAGAAAAATTCCTTCCATTTAACTCCCTAAGCTGTAGTAGTTCATAAGATTTTAACTTTGTTCTCTTGCCTATGATGGGCGTCTGATCATGATCCTTCTACAAGGCATCAAATACAACATGGAGATATTGGGATTGATGGGATTGATATTGGCAGAAGACAGTATAATACGAAATCAAAAAACAAACATCACATTCATGGGGTTGACACTGGGAATACCATGATAACGAGTAAAAGATCATGCAACAATAAACATTGCTTAAATAAGACATTAATTCATGGAGGAATTCATATCATTTGGCCAATTACAATATGGCACAATTCACATCAAGAACTTCACTTTGCGATGAAACTCTAAACAACACAGAAATACCTTATCTGAAACAGAATCCTTAGAGATAAAAGCAGTGGGCTTCAATCCTGGAATCAAAAAGATTGCAAACCCTATCCATTTGTAGTAGCATCCTGGCGAATAAAACAATGATCCAAGAGGACTTCCGAGCTAAGGAAGGTGACAACGGGCAAGATCTAAAACAGAATCCTAGAGGCAGAAGCAGTGCACTTCAATCCTGGAATCTGTCCTTTGATGGGAAAGTAGTGATTTTTCTCTAGATCAAAATAGAAGCTAGGAAGATCTACAAACCAAATCTATCCACAGTGAACACTGGAACCAAGGATTTAATGAAGAGGAAACAGTGAGATTGCAAACACCTTATCCATCTATAGTGTCATCCCTAGCGAATAGAATAACGATTCAAGAGGACTTCTGATCTAAGGAAGGAGAGAGAGAGAGAGAGAGAGGAAAAGGAGAAGGTAAGGCAGTGGATCAGGTTAGGGTTTTTGTGATAGAGGATGAGATCCAGCTATTTTGATTATGAGATTCGGCATTGGTGGCTAGGTTTGGAGAAAAAGGAAAGAGGGAGAGTAAGAGCTCCAACCATTGATTATGGTGGCTAGGGTTGACAAAACAAAGGGAAAGAGATTCAGAAATCCAATTGGTGGCTAGGATAAACCAATTGGAGATAGCCAAATGTCCATCAAAGAGGAGTTTGAGAATGAGAGATATTTGGGGGATAGAATTAAGATGTAGTATATATGTATATATTTTTACGTGTTCTAGTTACCTTAATTTACATATATATATGGCACTCTTTAATTTGTTTTCTTTTATATGCTAGATGTGATTAATTTGGTCTTTTGGATGACGCCACATTTGAATGCTATGAGACAAAGATTTTAAAGCAATTCAACTAACTTAAGCCATTATGTTTGTGTTTTGTTATCTATGTTTGACTATATGTCTTGTGTTTTTTAACCTCTCTTGTACTTGGCCGTAGACATGTTTAGGTTGTCAATGTTGTTCTAAACCTAACTTGAGATTGGTCATTCCTAAATGTTTATTATGTTGGAATTATTTTTCTTATGCTTATACTTGAACCAATATCATTAGGATGGAGAAGGACAATTGTTGTCTCATGATACCAGACAAGTGGATATTTTTATGTTGTGTTCTCAAAGCCACTTTACTGTTTACCATGGATTTATTTCATTGTGAAAAACTTGAATTTCATGACCATGTCATTTCCATTGCTTAATACAATAATATACTAAAAACATGATGTTGAAAGATGGACTTTAACTTGTCTCAAAGGTGCTAGATGCTTAGCATGTCACATTTCAAATCTTCTCAAACTTCATTATTCCGAACTTTTTACAAATAAACGAATTTACTTAATTTAAATAGTTAATTATAATAAGTAATTTGAGAAATCATTATAGTGAAATAGATAAGATAAACACTTACTTAAGTAACACAATTGAATAATGATGATTGCAATAATTTATAAATTGAAAATCTTTTGGTTTCGATAATTAATTAAAAGTGGTTAAATTGAGATATTTATATTTAATTATAATAAGTGAAATGAGTAATGATTTTTTTAAATATGTCATAAATAAATAAATAAATTTAATTAAATAGTTAATTATAATGATTTATTTAATTAAAAAAATAATGGTAATAAAGAAATATTACAATAATATTTAAAGTGTTTTATAAACAAATAAATTTATCTTATATATCAAGAGCATAAAAGTAATTTTATTACATCTCTCTTTTACTTTTCTCATTCCCAATAAATTACCTTCTTATATCGTCCCACCCAAACAAAGTAATCCTTACTATTCCCATCCCTTCATTCCCATTCCCTCTACCTTTTTCCCTCTCCTCCCCAATTCCTATTCCGCCATTCAAATGGAGCCTGATTTCTCACTCAATATTTGAGCTTTGAAACCAGAGTGAAAGTAGGAGTTGTAAAAAAAAACAATACAAAACAAAAAACAAACAAACCAACATCAAAGAGGGGCTTGGAGTTCGTTGGAGCAACGTCTAGCAGGTAAAATCCACTTTTGTTTTGTGTTGAATTTTTATTTATGTAGGTTGGATTTTAAAAGCTTGAGTATTCTTGGTGAGGAAAAGGATGCATGTGTGTAGAAAGAGAATGAAGGTGATGGAAATGGATCTATGTATTGTTAGTTGTAGAAATTATAAAAAAAATTGAAGATTTATATATAGGTGGGGTGATCGTAGTTGCATAGGGTGACACTTGTAGAGGTGTATCATCTATTGTTGTTTTTTTTTATAGTTGACTTTGGATTTTGAGAGGAAATTGGGTGCATAATACTTCATGTGAAATCAAGCTTCATAGGTGTAATATAGTACATAATGTGCTTGGTTTGCTTAACTCTCTATAATTTTGTCAATGAACATTGTTTTATTACTAAGCTTGAGATGAGAGTTTTATTTGAGTGTTGTACAAGGAAAAGCTTATATTTGCAAGGAAGTAAATTATTGAAGTTGTTTGTGTCTGGGTTTAGCAAGATTCAAGTTGTTTGGTAAAAAAAAATATTTTATATGAACTTAGGGTTTGGCTAGGTTTACATCGAAGTCAGCGACTAATAGAACCCTATTAGATCCTATGCACTGAATATAGGTCTTAGACTTGCATTTTCTTTTTTGCACATAAGTTTTCCTATAGTTAAATTTCCATGCCAAGTCGGTTTTGTTTATAGATGGTGAATCTTTGACTAAAGGCAAGAAGCTTCCAAAGGAGTAGCCTTGCTCAAATTTTCCTAAGTAGTGGTTAAAAAGTGAGTGGATGCTTCTTTGCAAACATATTTTAACATGGTTTATTACTTATATATAATGATTTTTATTCTTTCTCTATCCTACTTTTGATTGAGTTCTCTTTTTTTCCTACCCTTATGTATGAACCATGATGTGTATAATTTGTTCTATAAAAATTTTATGTCATGTTCTATGTTTGGGGTTAGCAAACAAATTTTTCACTACCCCTTATGAATTTATATCGCAAGTAAATATGTGTGTTATAAAGGTTTTTATTGTATATGATAATTTGAAGATCTTATTTTTCTTGCAAATAATAAATTGCCTTAGACCTTGTTTCATTTTTTTTTTTGAAAAAAATGTGTTTTCCTTTATGGTGATGGTGGCAAGCTAAGTGCTCAACTTACTGTAGGAGAGGGTCTACCCATAGACCGACCTATATAAAAGGTGGCGTGGATGACTGGAGGTATGTTATGTCCATTTGAGATGGTAGGTAGAAACCCTGATGAATAGGAGGAACACCTCCTAATTTTTGAGACACCATGCCATGCCAAATGTGTGGACTCAAGCCAATGCCATGACTGGTTACAATTTCTTGATATGTGTGTGTGTGAATGAAATGTCTTGGCGGACCTAGACCTAGTAGCATTCACAATGAGGTTCAGAAAAATTTCATCGCAAACCCATTCATTTGATTTACAATGTATACACTCCATCTCTTTGTTTCATTTTCAATTTACTATATTACATAATTTATTGTATCCCTATTACTATAAATTAGTTAAGTGAGTTTCAATATCTCTTTCCCAGTATTTTATATACTTCTCACACCATTTTTTTTTTTTTTTGCTTTTTCCCCTTAAAAAATATTCTACTCATTGGGTAACTTTGTTATTCATCTTTTATATTATCTAGTTTTTTTAGGTAAGGACCTTTATGTTTCCTACATATTAGGTTTCAGTGTGCCGGTCGTTCAGACCTCTCTATCTATTTAGGTCTGGGTTGATGTATTTTTTGTTTTTTTTTGGTATTAGTGGGATCCTCTAGAGTATAAAGTATAAATAAATTTTCTATAAACTTTGGTATTGTATAACTCCTTTATGACTTTCTTTCATATGAGATGTGTTTCCTTGCATACTCTATATCAATTGCTTGGGCTTATATGTGGAATACTATCTTTTGAGCAGGATATCAATAGACTTATGATGTTTTGGAGATAAGCGAATGTATATGTTGCCTGCTACAGGATTTAGTGAAGATTGTCACATGCATGACTAGTAGATCAGAGTATGACAAAAGTTGTATTAAGTCAAGAAGATATAAAGGCAAATCTAGAGATTTTAAAGCTACTGTCACAAATTCAATCAAAGTGGGTAATGAGTTGCAGATTTGAGCTGTTGAGTTGTTTCGAACTACATTTATAGAGAAATTTCTATGAAAGGTCATACTGTTGGAACAAGTGTGAGAGACCCCAAGTTATAGAGTCATTTGAGTACCTTTAACCTTGTTGGCATGCCAAATAGGTTTTATTCATTCGATGCAACTCTAAAGAAATGTGTGATAGCTTGGAATAGGGAGGGCCTTGGACTATTGCCGAAATGGTGCTATAATTGACATTGTGAAGACCTAACTTCTAACCGATTCAAGAGAAATTGAATACAACATGTAACTTCCTGACCCTAGCCAGGCACGTGGCAATCACCGAACAACTAGGGGAGGGCAATATTTCACCCTCACACCCGAGTCACCGCAAGGCTCAGTAATCCTGATTCAAAATCTCACTAAAATGATAATAAACTCAACAATGAAGATAGATCAAGGTTCCCACACACTGAGGATATTAAATACGAAATTATGGTTACTAACCATTAAAAATACAGGGAGTACGAACACAATAACAAAACATAAGGATAAGGTTTGGTGGATCCATACATATATATATATAACCTATCAAGATGTGAGAGGGGAAAGAAAATTACACTATGAACTTCCCAGCACAACTAACACTAGTATCGCAACCTGAGAGAGAGGAGAGAGAATGGTGAGTTACAGGTGTTACCCAATGAGCGGTGACAACATAGACATAACAGAGTATTAAAGTATGCCATAGTAATAATAAATTCCTGTAGTTAAGGACATAAAAGAATAATCCCAGTGATTTATAAATAATACTGCTATCAAAAATAGTTCTATTAATAATAGTAATGATAACCAAAAGCTCAACAAATCGATGGTTTAAACATGAATTATCAGTGAAACTTACAAAGAAAGATTTTGACACACTAATCAAAATCAAGCAATTCATAGCTTGGCCTCAAACTCTTCTCGACCTAATTGTGGTCACAACTAGATTCGAGACCACGAAGGTGTTTTAAATTTCTAAAATTCAGAATGATGAATCTCTTGGCATTGGCCACTGAGATCCTCGTGTGGTGATCCCTAATCTCTGATATAAATGAGAGTATCACCCTTCCTAAACCGTACCAATGGATCTATGCACCTCTTGACCAGGGGTAAACATAGGGTTAACCATGTTGCCTACTACTAGGTTGAACCATGGGGACCCCCACCGCAGTGTCAGATATAAGTCCAAGGTTAAGTATGGCCCATAGTCACCATTAAAGCCAAACTCATGCATAAGCATTCATATTTCAATTTACTTCTCAAGAAACCATCATTCAACATTTTTGACTCAAAAACATACTCTGAAGATCAATACTATAAATCACCATATAATGGTTAAACAAGGAAACATTAAATCATATTCACTTTTTAGTATAAACATGTATGCATACGAACATATCTCTTTTAAGTTTTTAATAAGATGCATTCATAGATTTCAAGTGCATAAAATATGTTCAAACCAGTCTAATAAATCTACCTTTGGTAAAAATATGCTTTGGTATGAGAAATAGAGTGTAAAACATGTAAAGAATTACTATATTACTATTATTAAGGCTATGCAAACACAAATTAACTACTCGCAGAACAAGTCATCTCATCTCAAGACACTCTCACACTTCGGCAATTTATTTCCCCTTTGAAGATGTTTCACCACCTAGGCACATGCATAGAATTCATGAAGTGATGAATACGAAAATGAAAAGCTAAATGCATGAATGCATGGGGTTTATATGCTCTACATACTAACACTAGAGCTATAGGGCAAAATGACTCGATTTTAGACCCGAAAGGCCTTTTAGTAAAGTAAAACTAACACTAATGAAGTTTAAGCATGAAGAGTTTCATTTTGGACCCAAGAGGTATGACCAAAAATTTCTACATTACCCGAAATTGCTACATTAATTCCATTGGAAACCATATTTTTTTACTAGAATTTAGAACACCATTTTCAAAGGATTTTCAAGGCAAAACATTAACAAGATCAAGAGCTTCATTTTGAGCCCAAACTACCCACGATTCAACAAGATCCATGAAATTCCAACCCTAGGGTTTCAAAAGAGAAAAATGACGATTAAATGAGTATACAAAGGGAATCTAGAATAAGACCTACTATACTCAAGAACAAGTGAGAGGGGTGATTGGGTATTGATTCAAAGAGATCGCTCATCAAAAAAATTAAATAAGAAGAAGGAGAAGCATGACTAAGGAAAAGAAGAAAGAAAGCAAGAAAGGAAAGGAAGAAGTGTGCATATGAGATGCTTTTTCTTTTTCTTTTTCTTTTTTACCTTTTCTTCTTTTTTTAAAGAAATTGAAAATTTATCATTTTGCCCTCCACTAAAAGAAAGAGTAAATAAAGGTCCAAATGGCCAAATTGCCCCTAGTTTTATTTGAATTTCGCACAAAAGCCACTGTGCAAACATGCAAAAATATCATTAATGTGTTTTACCCTTAATGCATGCACAAATGTCTAACAAGACCCAAAGTCCAAATTGAGATCAATCGGGGACAACACAACAATAGTGTGTTTACAACTTCATCATTTACCTATAAAATTTTGGGATTGGCAGTTGTTAGAATTTTTTTTCTTAAGGTAGATGATCATACTTTGAAGCATCTTGGATTTTTAAGTTTGGTTTCTCGAATTCAAAGGTATTTGGCTAGATAATCCATTAAATATATGCTTATATAGGGAAAGTAGAGAACCAATCTTAAAAGCTAATGGGTTTTATCTATATGAATGTTTATCCAAATTAGTCCTAAATTCCCATACTCGAGTGTGTATTAATTGTTGAGAATCAAAGAGAGATGTGAACAAATCCGGTAACCTATAATTATTGTAAGTGTTTTAATTTGTTTATTCCGCTACATTGCATATGCCTTCATTTAGCTTAGTTGTGTGTGTAAAATAAATTTTGGATATGCTGTTGTGCCTTGTTGAAGTCCTCCTTATTGATTTTTTCACTTTAAAACACTTCATAACCATTTGTTTTCCAAGCCATTGCAACATTCTTCTTTATAGTTGTTTCTTGGCTCTAAATTGAGTGTTGGCTCAATCATTGAATTAATTTCTCTTCCAAGCATGAAAATTTCATACATGCTCACTTTTGAGACCTATAACTTCATAGACATGGCATTGTTTGAATTAATATTGATGTTTTGTTAGTGCTCATTGTACAACTAAGTGCTTTATTTTTCTACCAAGTGTGAGATACATATAAAAGCCATAATTGTTCTTTTGTTAAATTAAAAAATTTTGCATCTTAATGCACTTGAATCATGCAACGTAACACCTAGATGCTAAAAAGATTATTGTAACTTCTGTATAATTTACATTTAGAATAAATCTTGAAATTTGTAAAAGAACATTTTTTATAATCTTTTATGACTTACTTAATAGTAAGGATTGACAAATATTTGGATAAGTTCTTATATATTCATGGATTGGTGAAAAATGAATAATATACAAATTTTATCCTATATGTTTGTTAGAAATCTTTTCTTTCCAACATAGCCTTTTAATGATTTTTTGACCCACTAGTGTAGGATTTCATTTCAGTCTTTAGTCAATATTAGTTAATTATATCTTGTGATAAGTTCTAATCTCTTAGAAGTTTTAATTGCTACATTTTTGTATCACTAGTTGTTTTTATTAGACTAATGATTTCTTTTAACAAATTCTCTGAATTGGTTTTTAGGATTTCCAATATGACTTAAATAGATTATAGTCAAGCAGGGATTAATCTTGCATGTAATCTTGTTGTTCGTGATGGATTTTCTAGCATTAAATTTTTTTGGTATGTTTTGTTTTGGTGTGGAGGTTAAATGCATTATCACTGTCTGCTACTTGGCTACCTACAAATACATATCCACAGCACGATTGCAAAACTTTAGAATTGAGATGTTTGAATTTTAAATATGATCATGAATTATATTTCTGTTGGAAATATTATAATTCCTTTTGAAATGTATTTCTATTTCAATTATTACATTCTTTTTTCTAATTAAAATTTCAAATTATCAAGATGGAATCTAATATCACTTCATCAATAGATTCTACACCAACCTTAAATGTTTTACCTACCATAGATTCTAGTAGTTAAGTTCATCACCAAAAAATAGCACAAGAGGAAAAATGGATCTAGTTTGGGCATTCAAAAAATACTAAGTACATATATATAATCACTGTTATGTATTGCATGTGATGAGGAAGCATACTAATGGGTGTGAAATACTTGTTTCGCCCTGACTCACTTTCCTACCAATGTCATTACATTTCAAAGCACTTTGGCACAAAAACATGCACTTCGATTTATGGTGACTACAACAGAGTAAACTACTTCAGCCTATTCTAAAGAAAGTAATGAGAAGAAATCTGATGATCTTGTTTTAGATTCTATCTTTTGTAAAGAATATGTTATCATAATGAAACTCACAGAACTTCTTATATGAGTTTTACGTATCATGGATTTTAATTATAGACCTGCAATTGAGGTTAATCAAAAAACAAAGGAAGAAAAATGTCGAGCTTTAGTTAAAAATTCTTGATACTCAAAGGGATAAGCACTTACATAAACACCCCAATGGTATTAATCATTGGTTGAATCCCAAAAATCAATATAACAATACTAAAATGGGCAATCACAAACACACTATATGTGGCCTTTTGGATGCTACTGAAAATTATTCTCATGGAAATTCTTATTTGAAAAGTTGATAAATAAGATGAAAATTTTTAAGAATATACTTGAGAAGGATTTAGTCGTATATCTTCCATACCCAATAGTAATGTCATGCTCTTAGATATGAGTTTGTTCACAACTCATCTTCAATTTTTTACTAATACACTCATATTATTATTCGTTTGAATGTTATATTTTATTTTTAGATGAATCTGGGGGATGTTATGAAAGTCATGAGCCAAACTTACAAACATTAGCAACTCATATTTTAAGTCACACATATAATGCTTCTTGTTATGAGCAAAATTGGAGTATACTTGAGCATGTCCACTCAAAGAAAAGAAATAAATTAGAACACCAAATATTGAATGACTTAGTTTATGTCCATTATAATTTGAGACTTCAACAAAGGTATTATTTAGGCATATTTGAAGTTCTTGATACCTTGTATAAAGCTTGATTCTTTTATGTTGAAATTTTCATTTTTAGTTAATACAAACTAATCATTCTTGATATTTATCTAGGAATCATGTTAAAGGCCACAATTATAATCGTATTAACTTTAAAGATTTTTGGGAAAATGGAGAACGAGTGCATGAAGAAGAGCATACTGATTTATTAGCTGATGAATTGGAGACTCTTAATCAACATCTTTTTTCTTGCAATAGTAGTACTTAAAATTTTGGTAAGTTATATTTTTTTTAATCTTATTTGATTATTATTCAAAATTTTCACAATTTGTTGATTACTAATTAATTTTCAATAATGCAGATGATTTAAATTTGAAAGAAGTGCTTTGTGAAGATGATGACATTAATGAGTTTGAATATAAAAATGAAAGTATTGTAAATATGGATGCTCCTATAATCTTTGGTTATGACTTATGAACCTTCAAATTTGAATGATTCATTTCAACCAAATATTGGCCCATCCTTGGCCACCCATGGATGTGGATTGAAATGAATGTGTTGATGTTATATGGACTTTTAATATTATTTTAAAAAAAAATTGGGTGTCGTACGTTAAAGAC
Organism: Dioscorea cayenensis subsp. rotundata; assembly: GCF_009730915.1. Taxonomy (NCBI): domain Eukaryota; kingdom Viridiplantae; phylum Streptophyta; class Magnoliopsida; order Dioscoreales; family Dioscoreaceae; genus Dioscorea; species Dioscorea cayenensis. The sequence goes on along the minus strand of NC_052475.1, from coordinate 18,739,053 downwards.
TTCAAATTTGTTGTTAGTAACGTGTTTATATTTTATAGTAAATTACTACTTTTTAACTTCTTAAAACTTAAATTATTTAAAATAGTATTATATTATTTATTGCATAATATAATAATTTATTATAAATATTATAAATGTTTATGTTGACCAAACATCTACCCAATTAACCTAGTGATTGAATCAGTAATCTAGGGACCAAGACCTTGAATGGTTCATTATCCGATCCAATTCTGATAGCATTGCCTAATGATTACTCAAAGTTGGGGTTGTTAGGAAAATCAAAGAAAAACACACAAAGAACACTCAAAGAAGAAGAGATAATTTTTTACGCAGTCAACCAAAACTCCCCACCTTTCTATCTTTTATATTGATAATAATAACTGAATTCAAACTACATTTCTTCTCCACCAAGAAACTAAACAAATTCAAACTAACAAGCTTATCTAAACATAATTCTAAATGCAAATGCAAATTTTGAAATACCAAGGGTTATAACTACAAACATAAATGCATAAATGCAATAATATCTAAATATTAAATATAAATAACATAAGGTCATATATGCACTAACAAGATTAATTCTATCATTCACTCCCTTAATCTTGTTGATTTTTCTTCACATCTCGCAACCCAATGTTCTGGCGCATCTCTAAGAATTTGACACTCCCAAGCGACTTGGTCAGTATGTCGGTGAGCTAGTCATCTAAATTCACATACTTTACTGCTATCTTGCTACTCTCGATACATTCCCAGATGAAATGGTATCGTGTGTCAATGTGCTTGCTCCTATCATGATGGATAGGATTCTTGCAAAGGGAAATTGCAGATTTGTTGTCCACCTTAAGAACCACCGAGCTCAACTCTTGCTTCATCAAATCAGCTAATAAACGATTTAGCCATATACCTTGACACGCAGCCGTTGTTGCAGCAATATACTCCGCCTCGCAAGATGATAGTGCCACTACTTTCTACTTCTGTGACACCCAAGTGATAAGATTTGGACCAAGAAAGTAGACAACTCTAGTAGTACTCTTGCGATCATCAACATCACTCACCAAGTCACTATCACTATACCCAACTAGCTGCGGTTTCTCATCCTTTATCTTTGTATAGTGACATCTAAAATTCAATGTACCACTCACATACCTGAGTATATGCTTCACAGCAGCCATATGTTGAGTGGTAGAACCTTCCATGAATCGACTTACAATCCCGATTGCATATGCTATGTCCGGCCTTGTATTAACAAGATACCTCAAACTGGAAACAATGCTCCTATATAGAGTAGCATCAACTGGTGGATTTGTACTCAGTTTGCTCAGCTTCAACCTAGTTTCCATAAGAGTTTGGGTTGGGTTACACCCACTCATGCCACACTTTTCTAGTATCTTGGCTGCATAGGCTGATTGCCACAGTGTTATTCCTTGAGATGTCTGCTGAACTTCTATCCCCAAATAGTAACTCAATAGATCTAGATCACTCATATTGAATAATTTCTTCAACTGTGTCTTGAATTTGGCGATGTCAGTAGTACTGGAACCTGTAATGATCAAATCATCGACATACACTCCAACCAACAAACTTGACTCACCTAGGCTTCTTTAGTACACAACATGCTCAAGTGAACATCTTTCAAACCCAAGTGACAAAAGACTCTTATTAAGCTTGGAATACCATGCCCTAGGCATCTATCGAAGTCCATAAAGTTCCTTCCTTAATTTTAGCACCTTATGCTCATGGTTCCTCTCAACGAAACCAGGCAGTTGCGACACGTATACTTCCTCGCTAAGCTCTCCATTGAGGAATGTCGATTTAACATCCATGTGATGTACCTAAAAACCATCTTGAGCAGCCATGGCAATGAGCAATCTCACTGTCTCAAGCCTCGCAACAGGTGTAAAAACTTCATCAAAGTCCACTCCCTGCTTTTGCACATACCCCTTTGCTACAATACGAGCTTTGTGTTTCACTATTGCACCTTGTGAATCCTTTTTCAGTTTGTACTCCCATTTCAATCCAATGGTTTTGTGCCCACTTGGCAAGTTTACTAGCTCCCATGTGTCATTATCTTCAATAGCTTTCAACTCCTCTTGCATTGCACATCTCCAACTTTCTTTTTTCTAGGCTTCTTCAAAGCTCATTGGCTCTTCCTCACCCAGCAAGCATAGTCCAACATATTCTGGCTCCACCTCGGATGTGGCATCATACACCTCCTGGAGAGACCAAAAGCGACTTAGCCCCTCCACAGAAGATGATGAAGAGGCACTCGATGAGATCATTGTGGCCGAGATGGGTGTTGAGCCCGTTGTGGGTGACACTGGAATATCCAGTCCACGGCTCTCATCTTCTCCTACAACATGGTCAGTTTCATGCATTACTGTAAATGTGTTACCTTGATTAGACAAAGTGGTGTCATGTCCAAGACATGACTCCGAATCCCATTGCTTTTCCTCATTGAAAAACACATCTCGTCTGATGTGCAACCTTCTTGTCTTAGGATCATAAACTCGATAGGCCTTGGACCCATGTTCATAGCCAAGAAATACCATGGGAGTACTCCAATCTTCTAACTTCTTGAGGTGTGTGTTTACTATTTTAACGTGTGCCACACAACCAAAGGTTCATAAATGTTACAACACCATTTAGCTGTAGAGAATATGGTGCAGTGAGAAACCGTTTTACGCCCAAAGTCTTCCCAATATTGACTGAACTCCTTGGACATGAACTCTCCTCCTCTATCAGTTCACAAGGCCTTCATCTTGTGACCTACCTCCATCTCAGCACTCGCTTTGATTTTCTTAAAAGCATTCAAAGCTTCATCTTTAGTCTTGAGCATCACTATCCACATGTATCTGCTGAAATCATCAACAACCAATAAAAAGAATTTATTACCTCCAGGGGTTGTTGGTGTAATTGGTCCACACAAATCACCATGAACAAGTTGTAGTGGCTTCTCTGCACGATAATTTGAGCCATGAGGGAACGGAGTATGCTATGTTTACCCACCATGCAACCATCACAAGGTTGGTCTACATGTTCCAGAACTGGCAGACCTTCCACCATCTTCTTGTGTGCCAGACTTCTCAATGCTTGGAAGTTTAGGTGCCCATATCGTGCGTGCCAGACCCATGCATCTTCTTTGTAGCTTGCAAACATGCACACCGGCTGGGCTAGGTTAAGGTTAAGCATGTACAACCTATTTCTTGACCTCCTTACTTTTGCCAGTAACTTTCTTTGCATGTCAAAAATACACATGTATCCATTTTCCATGATTGTTTTGCAATCGTGCTCATCCAGTTGCCCAAAGCTCACAATGTTACTCTTAAGCCTTGGAATGTAGTACACATCAGTCAATACCCAGTGCTCACTGTTTTGGCATTTGAACAGAACCGATCCACGGCCACATATGTCAACAATCGTTCCATCTCCAAACTTCACCGTGCCTTTCACAGTTCCATCAAGATCGTTGAATTTATCTCTACACTCGGTCATGTGATTGCTTACCCCGGTGTCCAAATACCATACATCACTCTCATACTTCTCATCACTCCCCAAAGTTGGCTTCATCTTCTGTTCATTAAGCTTTACCTCTTCAGTTGTCTCTTTAACAGATTGCAAGAGCTCACATACCTCGACCATAAGCAATGTTGGTTCATCATTTTCTTGCTTATCTACAACAAGGGCCCTCTCATCCTTCTTCTTAGAACGACATTCATAGGCAAAGTGTCTAAAATAGTTACAATTGTAACACTTCACCTTTGACTTGTTGAACTTTTTCTCTTGATGATTGTTGTCACTCCCACGGCCTCCATCATTACGCCCACGTCCATGACCACAGCCATAGCCACAGCCACGCCAGTTGCTTCCTCCTCGTCCTCTTGATGAGTTCGATGCATCTTCGCCTTCTTCCTTCGCCTTCCATCCAGCCTTTGTCAATAGGACATGCTCATCGTCCTTATCATCGTAACCCCGCAGTCGCTCTTCATGGCCTTTAAGCGACCCGATGACCTCTTCCATGGTCATCGTTTGTAGATTGCCAAACTGCTCAATCATCGATGCAATCTTAATAAACTTGGAAGGGACAGAATGAAGGAGCTTCTTGACGACGTAGGCCTCCTCCATCTTGTTGCCCAATGCACGAATTTTGTTGACTATTGTGGTTAACTTTGTGGCAAAGTCATCAATAGTCTCCGCTTCACGCATGTGTAGACCTTCAAACTCGCATCTCAGAGTCTGGATCTTTGCCTCCTTGACGCGCTTGGTGCCCATGTGTATTGTCTTCAACATCTCCCATGCCTCCTTAGCCGTCTCCTTCTCAGCCAACACAAGGAGTGTTTCCTCGCTAATACCCTGATAGATGGCAGCAAGGGCCATCTGATCCTTCCGAGTCTCTATCTCCTCCTTCGGGTCAATAGGCTCAATGGCATCCCACACACCTTGCGCATGTATGTACACCTTCATCTTGAGCCCACATGCCGAGTAGTTGCTCTTCGTGAGCAATGAATACTGGAGGGTCACAGTCCCGTCTCTTGTTGGAGCCTTCAATGCTGTCGTGCCGACGGTTGTTTCACTCTTTGATGATGAACCTGACATGATCTTTGGTATCTACTCCGAACCTTACTCTGGTAGCAAATGTTAGGAAAATCAAAGAAAAACAGACAAAGAACACTCAAAGAAGAAGAGATAATTTTTGACGCAGTCAACCAAAACTCCCCACCTTTCTATCTTTTATATTGATAATAATAACTGAATTCAAACTACATTTCTTCTCCACCAAGAAACTAAACAAATTCAAACTAACAAGCTTATCTAAACATAATTCTAAATGCAAATGCAATTTTTGAAATACCAAGAGTTATAACTGCAAACATAAATACATAAATGCAATAATATCTAAATATAAAATATAAATAACATAGGGTCATATATGCACTAACAAGATTAATTCTATCATTATCCTCATTATGGGTGTTGTCATGGGAGTGACCGAGCGTCACTCGACCCGTGCGGCAATGGCTACGCACCATGCGCACCAACCCAGCCTAAGTCCAAGGATCACACTTTCGTGTCCCTACAAGCAAAGATACAAGCAACCACACCCACAAGACAAGGAAACAAGAAAAAGGAGAACTAAAGTAAGAAAGAAAAACTTAAACTCTCTATAATGAAGTCAAGGTTACACCATGAGCCTTAACAACACCGGCCAAGCCCTTCACCCAACTCCCAAAGGATGAAGGTAGCCCAAAGTCTTAACCTCCCTAAGACTAAGGACCAAGGGATGCCCAATGACCCACCAAGGATCAAAGCATTAAGAACTCCAAGGAAGAAATCCTTCTCTCCATGGGAGCCCCAGACAATCTTCTCCCATTGCTCTTTATCCCCCTTTTTATAGGCAAAGGCAAAGACATAACCTCTCTTTCCCATACCGGCCATACCACTAGCGTCAGCCCGCATCATGCCTCCTACGTTAGCCTTGCCGCCCACATCATACCGATGTGACCCGCCCTATACCGCGCCATGCCACGCCCATGCCTTGGGCCATGCCATGTCATGTCGTGCCCACGCCTTGAGTCATGTCGTGCCATGTCTTTCCCACTCCTTGGGCCATGCCACACCAAGTCATGCCCACGCCTTGGGTCATGTCATGCCATGCCTTGCCAACTCCTTGGGCCATGCCACGTCATATCTTTACCCATATCTCGGGTCATGTCACGCCTATATATGCTATCTCGGCTTACGGCTGGGCGAGAGCCTTCTCACGCTCGCCCAATCAAGATGACTAACCGTACAATATCGGTACTTACAGTTGACCCAGCTAATCGGCCAACACTTAGCCAATCTTCGGCCTCTCGGCCTTTCCCTCAATCACGATCATTCTCGGTCAAGGTCCCTCGGCCACGCATATCACTCCCTGCGCGCTGCTCGGCAAGCACTCGATCACACGCAACACCAGCCAATGTGATGCTTGCTCGGCACTCCCGGCTAAGATCCTCGATCGTGTGTGCCTCCCGCGTACCGTTTGGATGATCGTACGGACATCAACTTTCTTTGGACTTAGATTTTGGCCTAGCTTAGCCTCCTCGGCCATCTCCCTTCGGTAAGGCACTGACCTTTCCGAGCATGTGAAGAAACCCTGTGACAGGTGTCTACATTCTCTAAATACATCAAATCAAAAACATGTTTTAGAAATTAAGATTTGCAATTCCCTTCAACCAAACACAAATCTTATAATTAACAAGAAAGAAACTAATTTGTAAAATCTCAAGCCAAAATAATAAATTTTTATAAATAAATTTTTAGAATTATTAATATTAATTTGTAAAAAAATGATATTTTTTAAAAAATTAAAATTAAAAATTAAAAGGAGAGAGAGAGAGAGAGGAGAGAGAGAGGAGTAGAAGAGGAGTAGAAGAGGATGGGTTTCATGGTGGGAGGAGGAAAAGTTTTGAAAACTTTTCCAAAACAATTGAAAACATAAAATTGTTGTTTTCTATTTATTTTCTTTTGGAAACGTGAAGATTGTTACCAAAAATTTTTAAAATAAAAACAAAGTACCAAGCATTTTTTTTATCAATTTTGTTTCCAAAACATTAAATTGAGAACAAAAAACATGAATTAGCAACAATGCCAAACGACCACTAAGTAATCCACATATATCAAGCTAAGTATTGAATTTGACTCTCCTATACTTTCAAATTCAAAGATTTACAAGTGCATTGTAACTAAAAATCTATTGTATTGCAACTACTATATATCTAATCAAACCCCATCTATACACTTTACACTAATCATAAATTCCTTCAACTAGCTATAGCTTCTCCACCAAGCTTCAACCTAACAACCAACATCTTAGCCAATGACCAAATGGTCTATTGGTATACGGGTCACCGATAAAGCTCTTCACTGAGTGGTGAGAGTTCGATTCTCGGCTGAGGGCATATTTCTGGGAGATTTGAACAGTGGTTGTGTGCGAGTGGTCCCAGCGCCCATGTGTGTGCGGGCCCCACCCCCATTTGCTCCACCGAGGCTTGTGTATGCCCCTGACGGTTTAGCATGGCCTTCGGGCTGTCTATTCCTCTTGTCAAAAAAAAACAAAAAAACAACCAACATCTTAAGAGTTATAGTACGGAAGAGGAGCAAAGTAGTTAGCTCTTTTTTAAAATTGAAAGAACTACAAAAGTCGAGCAATAGCATAGGTGAAACATGGCTAGTAAGGCATTGAAAGGCCAAGTTTACGTCAGTAATGGTACAAAAAAAGAGAAAGTCAAAAAGATGTAATGGAAAAAAATAAACAACGGTGAAATTTACATGTTCCACTAAAAATATAACATTTTTCAAAAAAAAAATTATAGATATTTCAAAAAGAAATGTTAGATGTTTTGCCCATTAAAATCGCTAATGATATCACCGCCGGTTACTAGGTCAAGAAGAAGTTGGAAGAAGGTATCCTATCTTCCTATCTATTTCCCT